>NC_133617.1:18429652-18584652 GCF_048593235.1 Sminthopsis crassicaudata
GTTCTGATCCTGACTCTGCCTTAGCAGAGTCCCTTCTTTTCTTTGGGCCTCAGTTTCCTCCCCTGTCACTTTAGCTTTGGGTGGGCCTCAGGGAACTTGGTCTAAGGAGGGATTGGACCAGAGACATAAAACTCTTGTTAAACTGGGGGCAGATCCAGGCAAGCAAAGTGGTCCCTCTCCTGATGGAGCCTCATTCTGGTGAGGGGGGAGCCGGAGGGGAGGACCGGAAGGATAATGGGATGACATGAAACCGACGAGATGATGATTCCCTTTGGGCCGCAGTGTCCTGAAAAATGGATTTCTACTGGACGGTTCCCCCTTTTAGCCTGTTTTCTCATGTGAAAAAACGAATTAGATGTTGGATTAAAGCTCCCCAAACTCCCTTCCAACTCTGTAATTTTGGTCCTCTGATGGTGAGCATCCTCATCCAGAAAAGGAAGGGGTTAAACTATACATCTTTGGGCTCCCTTCTGGCTCACGTGGCTTAAAGTTTGACCAAGCTCTTTCTCTTTTCTTCAGCCTCCTCATCCGTGACATGGTCCAGTTGGACCCGATGCCTTCCAGGGAACCTTTCATCTGGAACCATGTGACCCTGTGGTCCAAGATACCGAGCTGCTGTGTAAAGCATCCAGGGAGCGAGACTTCTGGTGATTGATTAGGCCCCTTGGGATATCACTGGGGGAATTAGGGCAGAGGGAAGCTTGGTCCCTTTGCCCCAAGAAAATGACCTAATGAGCCTTTGCCAAGAGATTCTTGGTGAAGGTCCCTTGAAGGTCATTGGGCAAGGGTCATTCTTAATGATCCTGGAAGAGGGAGCAGACTGAGAAGCTGCTAGTAAAATTGTATAAAACTTCCCAGTACACTGCCTTTGATTATTCCATCCATAAATGATAAGCACCATTCATTTCCAAGCCCTCATTACGAATTTATGGCCCTGTTTAATGTGCTCGCTAACCGACATCCCCCGTTAGCATGGAAATATCGAGCTAGTTTTTCTGGAATAGCTGAGGAGGGCTGACCCAGCTTCCTGCAGCTGCTGAGCTGGCCTGGCCCGAGAGCTTCATGGGATCTCAGAGCTGGATCGTGGCAAGGGCCCTCCGAGGTCGTTGAGTCAGGCTTTCTGATTTTACAGCTGAGGAAACTGAGGGAATTGGCCCACAGGACTATCAACTGGAACTAGGAGGGATTGTAAGGATTACCAGTGCATTTTCTGGGGAGGGTAAACTGAGGTCCAGAAGTCAAATGGCTTATATGGAATCACACAGCTGGTCTGAGGCGGTATTCCAGTTTTCACTACCTCACACTGCCTCTAAATCTAGGAGTCTTCCTTTTATAGTTTTCAGAAGAGGAAAGATTTCTAAATAAGTGAGACTTAGTAGTATTTCAGACCCCACTTGGGGTTTTCTTGCAGAGATACTGGTGTGGTTTGCCTTTTCCTTCTCTAGCTCATTTCACCAATGAGGAAATGGTGGCGAATTGGGTTAAGTGACTTGTCCAGGACCACCCCGCTAGGAAGTAGCCTCGGCTGGATTTCAACTCAGTTCTTCCTGACTCCAAGCTTGGTGCTTTACATACTGTGCTACTTGTATTACCCACAAAAGCAACTTAGGCTATTACAGTAATACCTGACCTTTAGAAAGAGCTTCAGACCTATGATTGAGTTACATCTTCATTTTCTTATTTGATCTTTACAATAGCCCTATAGATAACTGCTATTATTATCCCCATTTTATAAATGGAAGAAATCAGAAGAATTAACTTTTTTAGGGCAATAGCCAATAAGCCCAGAATCAAACCCACTTTGAAACCCACTGTGATTTTTCTATTGACTCATGTATTCTCGATGGCTGAAGACAACTGGCCCAGTGAATAGAACCCTGCATTGGGAGTCAGAAAGACTCGCCTTACTGCCTCAGTTTCCTCAACTGTAAAATGAGAATAACAGCAATAGTACCGAACTCCCCAGCATTGCTGTGAGGACCAAATGAAATAATATTTGTAAAGCTTGCAACACAGTCAATAATACTCAATAAACATTATTAAGTACTTACTATGTGCAAAGACACACAGTGAGTAGTCAGTAAGTATTTGTTTCTTTCTTTCTCCCCTCCTCTCCCTCCTTCCTTCCTTCATCCTTCTATTCCTCCCTCCTTCCTTCCTCCTTCCCTGAAAGTTGAAAACTACAGATTTGGAACTTGTAAAGGACCTTGAACATTTTCTGGGCCAATTCCTTTCCCTTCATAGAGAGACATTCAAATTTGGAGAGGGAAAGTGACCTTTCTCAAGGTCACAGGAAAAGAGTTCCAAAGCAGCCATCCTCATGGCCACGTCAGAATTTTTCTGCCGCTTGAGGAGGGCCGACTTTCAGTTCAGGGATCCCCTGGCTTCCAGGAGGATTCTGTAATGGGGAGATGGGAACCTCCATTTTGAAAACTCACTTCTGTTCTCAGTCTCCCCTTCTTCTTCTACAGCTGCAGCTTTCATTAGAATCTCAGAATCTCTGTGGGGCTGTGTCTCATCTCAGGGAGGGGCTGGCTTACTTTGGAGACCCCCAAATCCATCTAGCTCGGCTTGCCAGTAAGTTGATCAAGAAACATTTATTATCAACCAGGGCACTATGTTAGGCACTGGGGACACAAAGAAAGACAAAAAATGGTTCCTGCCCTTGAGCAGTTTCCAATCCAATAAGGGACATTGCATAGAAACAATTATGTACAAATCAGAAATATACAAGAGTAAAATGGAGAAAATTATTATAATAGAGACAAGGCACTAGTGTGAAAGGGATCAGGGAGGTGGGATTTTCCAGGGATTTGAAGGAAGCTAGGAAATGAAGATGAGGAAGGAGAACAATCAGTGAAAAATGCCCAGAGTTTGGGAGTGTCTTGTTTGTGGAACAGTCAGGAGGCCAGGATCACTGGCTTGAGGAATACAAACTGGAGAGCGTGGTGTAAGTGGATGGAAAAGTAGGAGGGAGGTGGGTCATGAAGGGCTTTGAAGGTGGAGTCAGTAGGGAGCCATTGGAATTTATTGAGTGTGTGTGTGTGTGTGTGTGTGTGTGTGTGTGTGTGTGTGAGGGGGATGGTGACATGACCAGAAATGTACTTTAGTGGCTGAATGGCGGATAGATTGGAGTGAGGAGAGACCCGAAGCAAGCAGACCCCCCCGGGTAGCTTTTGCAGTAGTGCAGGTGTGAGGGAATGAAAGCCTGTACTGGAGTGGAGGCAGTGCTCCAGGAGACAAGGGGGTGTATTGGAGAGATGCTGCCGGGCTGAAATTGATGAGAGATGCTAGGAGAAATCGACACACTTGGTACCATATTGGATCTGGGGGCTGAAAGTGGGTGGGGAGTCCAGGCTGGCCCTTCGGTTGTGACTCTGGGGGAATGGGAGGTGCCCTTGAATTTGTAGCTGAACGAGAATTTCTTTTATAACATCCCAAAGAAGTAATCATGCAGCTTCTTCAGGAAGATCTTCACAGAACGGGGAATTTATTACTTCCCCAGGAAGCCATTTCTACTTTTGGGCAGCTCAAATGATTCTCTCTTAAATTATACTTTAAAAGTTCTGCAAAGCGTTTTATAAATATAACCTCGTTTTATCCCCCACAACCCCCTCACAGCACACCACTGAACATCTGCAAATGAACATCTCCCACCCTCCTTATCTCTTTATGGACTTCCTGCCTCCCTCTTCCACTGATCCCATGGGCTGATGTCATGGTTCTGATTTGGACAAGGAGTCATTCACCCAGGGCGAAGGGCCAAGCTGAATCTGAGATCTCAGCCATCTCATTAGTTTTTCTATTTCTCCCCAACAATCACTAGGCATCAGGCCCAGTAGTAATTAACATCCTCCTCCTGCCCACTGGCCTTTCTATCACATCCAGTGACCTGGTGGAAGGAGCTTATGGAAAGCAGAGGAGTTAAACTGAAAAGGAAAAGACCAGAGGGACACTGACAGGTCATAGAATGATAGAGCATGGAGGACTGAGAAATCAGCGGCTTATAGAACATTGGAGGTGTCTTAGGAAAGGGAATGGCAGAGCTGGGAGGGGCCTTAGAATGGGGGATGTCAGAGCTGGGAGGAGGCTTAGAATGGGGGATGTCAGAGCTGGGAGAGCTTAGAACAGGGAATGTCAGGGCTGGGAGGAGGCTTAGAATGGGGGATGTCAGAGCTGAGAGGGGCCTTAGAACAGGGGATGACAGAGAGGCCTTAGAACGGGGGATGTCAGAGCTAGGAGGGGCCTTAGAATGGGGGATGTCAGGGTGGGAGGAGGCTTAGAATGGGGGATGTCAGAGTTGGGAGAGCTTAGAACAGGGGATGTCAGAGTTGGGAGAGGCTTTAGAACAGGGGATGTCAGAGCTGGGAGGGGCCTTAGAACAGGGGATGTCAGAGCTGGGAGGGGCCTTAGAACAGGGGATGTCAGAGCTGGGAGGGGCCTTAGAACAGGGGATGACAGAGAGGCCTTAGAACGGGGGATGTCAGAGCTAGGAGGGGCCTTAGAATGGGGGATGTCAGGGTGGGAGGAGGCTTAGAACAGGGGATGGCAGAGCGGCCTTAGAACAATAAATATCAGCCCTGGGAGGGACCTTAGATATTATCTAGTCTAATTTTCATGTTATAGAGAATGACACAGAAAGCATAAATAATTCCTCTGAAGTTGTAGGTGCACTGAACAGGTCCATAGCAGAATCAGGCTCCTGGGTCTACTGGCTTCCTGTCTTTGACAATACCCTTTCTATAACCTGCTTGAAGGTGAATGTTGAAGATAAATGAAGAGGTAGTTTGCTGGTTAATAGGGAGGTAGACATGGAATTGAGAGGCCTGGATTCCAAACTCCTTTAGTAGCTTTGTGAATGTGAATAAACCACTTGAATACTCTCAGCCTCAGTTTCCCTCTTGGAACGTAACCAGGCTATCACTGCTTCATCTTTGTGGGAACTCCACAAGCCCTGGAAGCTCCTCTCTCAGAGAAAAAGGATGGGACCTCATTGGCAATAAGATTGCTCTGAACTAGTCAAAAACAGAGAGGTTAGGGGAGTCCTTACAATGCACAAGGAGGACCAGGAAGTGGGATGTCTGCATTCAGGTAGACAAAAGTAGGATCCTTTCTCCCTCTATTTGCTTTTGAAATTTGGGACTGTCTGGCCACTGCCGACTGCCCAGTGGTCACTCCACCACTGCAGATGGAGGAAGAGGTGAGGAAGAGGATAGCCATGAGAAGTTGGCTTTTGCTGCTAGGATCAGACTGAGGTTTGGGGATTGAGTCTGGTTGGGCTGCAGCAGTTATAAGCTGCTGTGACCCATGAATCTCTCTGCTGGCCAACCAGACAGAGGAGGATGATCTAAGACCAGGATTAGTGCTTTCTTGACCCTAAGGCCCCCAGAGGGACTCAGATCCCGAAGCAGAGATGAACTGGAATGGCCAGGCCTGTCCACTTTTGAAAGATTCATTCATTGGCAGCTAGTGGTGCAGTGGTTAGAGCTCTCAGCTGAGTTCACATGTGGATTCAAACACTTAGTAGGATTCTGGGCTTGGGCAAGTCACTTAGCCTCATTTTGCTTCAGTTTCCTCAACTGCAAAATGGGGATAATAATAGAACCTACCTCCTAGGGTTATGACAGTCAAATGAGCACTTAGTATGTACCTGGCACATAGTAGGTGCTATGTAAATGCTAGCTATTTTATAATATATGTATATTTAATATATTAGATATTCATATATAAATAATATATACAATACATATATGTTATGTATAATAATATGTAAAAATGATATTGATGTAAGATGAAACAGCAGACAGCTCTTCCCCATGCCCTAAGTAGAGTCCCATGTATATGACCTTTGAACCTGCCCTGTTCTCTTTCCCTTATGAGAAGGTAAGCATGATGAAGGCAGGAATTTCATTTTTGCCTTCGTTCCTTCAGGGCCTCTAGGCACACAGTAGGTGCTTTTTGATTGACTCTCTTTCCTACATGTTAGTCTCTGAAACCCTGGAAGCCAGTCATTGTAGAACTCAGACTAACTCAATAAAGGAAATCTTCCCCTTTATTCATAGAATCATGGACGGAGAACCGGGAAGGCCCTTAGAGTCCTTCATTTCATAGATGGGAAACTGAGGTCGGTGAGATTGGCCCAAGGTGACAAAGCTGGAGACGGTCTGAGTTTGATTCAGCCCGAATTCCAGGCCCGCTTCCTGGCATTCACCGCTGCCTCCCTGGCTGGTAGGAAGAGAGCCAGGGGTTGGTCCAGTGTCCTGTGTAATGGAAGCGGGGAGGAGCAGTGACGACCTTGCGAAAGCCAGTGGGCTCCCTTGGATCACGAGGAAGCTGCTCTGACTCTCCGTGGAAGTGGGCATCTCTTCCCATCTGGAGGACCCGGGCACTAGGCAGGAGCCTCCTGTCCAACAGGCCGCCAGAGCTCTTCTGGGCCCCTCCCTCTGTCCCCGCTGCCCCAGTCAAGAACTTCAGGGCCCCTAGACATTAATAAAAGATCAGCAAATTCCAAATGTAAATAGGGCAATCAGACCCTGAAAATGCAGACATTCATCACCGGGATACAAATTATGCCGCTAAGTCCTGTTGTAATTAACATAGTTTAGCACAATGCATCAAACCCCCTGCCCTCTTCCCTCACCGGGCTCTGTCTGTCCCTTTGTCCTCTGCTGGGCCCGGACCCCACCCCCAAACACTCTCCTGAGCTCTCCCGGAGCCTTCCTCAGCTTGGGAAAGTCACTGGGATCTGCCTGGAAATCTTGCGGGATCACCGGTCCCGAGAACTGAAAGGGCCACAGACGTCTGGTCCTGACTGGGAGACCGAGGCCGGGGGAGAGGAAGGGGCCTGCTCAGAGAGGCTCAGACCAAGGAGGGCAGGAAGAGTGACAGAGGGGAGCAATAGCTGGGCTTGGAGTCTGGAGCCGGGGTCCGTGAAGGACCCAGGTGTGGCTCCGGAGTCCATATTGCTCCTCTGTCAGGGGGAGAGACGGTCAGGAGACCTTGAAGGTCCCTTCGATGTTCAAGCTACGGGCCTGGACATGGCTCCCTTGAAGCAGGAGACAAAGGTAGGTGTGTGTGTATGTGTGTGTGTGAATATGTGTGTTGTGTGTGTGTGTGAGAGAGAGAGAGAGACAGACAGACAGACAAAGAGACAGACAGAGAGACAGAGTGTGTGTCTGTATGTGAGAGAGACAGAGATTGTGTGCACATGTGCGAGAGAGTGAGAATGTGCTGTGAGTGTGTGCATGTGTGACATGCATGTATATACACACCTGTGTGAGCTGCACACGTCCACGTATGTGCAAGTGTGTGCACGCTTGTGTGAAAGCATGTGTTGTGAGAGTGAGGATGTGCACGCGACTGTGAGATGAGTCAGTCCAGCATCTCTGACCTTCAGCTTCCCTCCAGGTGTGCAGACAGGGAGTCCCTCATGTGCTAGCTATCATTCTGGTGAATGGATCCAGCTTTTGATTCAATGAAGGCTCTTGTAGAAGTCTGGAGTCGGCACAAACCAGAAATATAGAGTCTACAATTCAGAAGTAAGAGGGAACCTAGAACAGGGGATGTCAGGGCCGGGAGGGAGCTTAGAACAGGAGGTGTCAGGGGGAGGGGTTATGGAGCATAGAAAAAGTCAGTCTAAAGAAGGGTTTGAGAAGAACCAGAAGGGTTTGAGAAATCATCCTTATTTTATAGATGAGAAGCTGACCCAAAAAGGCTTGCCCGGGGTAGGCGCACAGCTAGGCCTGGTCCCGCTCGCCTGGTTTCCAGTCCCCCACACTGAGCCACGTGGTGAATATGGTAGGAGAGCTAGAGGTGAGGGAAGGGATGGCTTTGTCCCTGGAGCAGATCCAAGGGCACGTGAGGAAGTGTGTTGGAATCAGAGTGGGTGAGTGACTCAATCTTCCGCTGCCTTGGCTTGGGGCTTTCACAGGGTTTTTGTAAGGGTCAGGCAGGCCAGGGGATCCACTCCATCACGGCTATCTTAGTTCCCCAGAGTCAGGCTGGAGGCCAGGCTGAGAGAAGACTGTGGTACCCCAAGGCTTCAGGTCCAGCCAGGATCTTTTGAGGGCAGACTATGGGGCATTTCCCCTGGGCATGGGGGCCTAGGGCTCCTCCGAGAGCCCCCACTGCTGCCAAGGATGGGTGGGATGCTGCCTCAGGACAACCAAACCACTCGTGTGAAGATCAGGAGCTTTATAGAGACAGGAAGCTCTGTCTTAGGTTTCCCATTTCTGATGCTTTAAGTAAGGAGAACAAGCTGAGACCTCTGAGTACATTGGACAGGGCCCTGGGCTTGGATTCAGGAAGAACTGGGTTGGATTGTGAGTGACTAGCTCTGAGACCCGGGCAAAATATGATTTCTCGGAGCCTCATTTTCCTCATCTGTAAACTCAAGAAGTTGGATTCAATGGCTTCTGTGTTTCCTTGTCTTTCTGAGCCTCTGTCTGCCTCAGTTTCCTCATCTGTAAACTCAGGAAATTGGAGTTTCTGAATTTCCTTGTCTTTCTGAGCCCTCTCTGCCTCAATTTCCTCATCTGTAAAATGAAGAGATTGAATAGGATGGCCTCTGAGGTCCTTTTCATTTCTAAATCTATGATCCTTTGAACTAGAGATTATCCAGAGAGATCTGGGTCATTTGGGCCTGGGACACGAAAGTATCTGAAATAAATGAGAGAACAAAGGGAGTCTCTAGCTCATGGGCAGTCTGCCCCCTAGGAGAACCATGTGCTTCTCACGGAGGCCCAAGAAAGCAGCGGCCTTCTGGTCTTTACAATAGAAAAGAGCTACCATGGACTTAGGGAAAGCCTGGAAGGCCAAGCAAAGTTCCATGATGCTAGAGGATGTAGGGTGAGAAGTTTCAATAGATGGGACTTGCAGGGAATCTCCATATGATAGCAGCAGCCAGCCAGTGCAATTTGTAGACAAAAGGAAACTCCCAGATAAGTTGCCATCCAACCTTTAAGCAAAGGGAACTCCCAGGAGCCTCCAGAGACATCCCATTCCGCTCTTGGAGATGTCTGATTGTTCGGAACTTGATGAGGCAGTCTGGGATTACATTGCTTCTGGGAATAAGGAAATAGAGGTTCTGTCCTGCCATCTGGTCAGACTCCAGGCCCAGTGCTGGGTCCGGTGCTGTTTAGGAAGTCCAGAACTAAAGGAGAGTATCCAGAGAAGGACACAGGATGTCCACTGAGGATCAGTTGGAGCAACGAAGGGATGAAAGCTGGGCTCCCCTGTCAAAGGACGATGAGATTTGTTCTGCTTGGGACTGGAAGGCTGAAGTGAGAAGGAAGGGTATCAGTGGTCCTCAAACTTTGTAAATAGGGGGGCCAGTTCACTGTCCCTCAGACTGTGGGAGGACCGGACTATAGTAAAAACAAAAACTCACACTCTGTCTCTGCCCTTCAGCCCATTTTCCATAACCCAGCGGGCCCATAAACATCCTCAGTGGGCCGCATCTGGCCCACGGGCTGTAGTTTGAGAACCCCTAGGGTAGATGTTTTAAGGAAGCCAATTTAGAATTGATGCTGGACAAAATTCTAAACAAGGAGGGCTATCTAAAAATGGAATGGGCTGGGAGTGGGGACTGACTGCCCCCTCAGCGGAAGTTTTCAAGCAGATGATGGATGAGCACTTGTGTGCAACGCGGGGAGTCCTGCTCTGATCTGGGTTGGACTCAGTGGCCACTGAAACCCTTTCCAACTCTGACCTTCTATAGTTCTTGAAAGGTTGGGAAGAAAGCGGGTTTGAGAGGGCAGAGCTCCCCAGAAAGTCTCTGGCTTACATCGACCCCCTCGTTCACGCCATTTTTTTTCTTGAACAACTCTAATTTCCCGTTCCCATTCCTGAAAATCCATCTGTGGAAGGCATTTCCCCATGGGTTTCTTAGAGGAAATATAAATACAAACACAGAAAAAGGTAACCAGCTTTTCTAGACTAGCCTGATTTACCACCAAGAGATCGCCTTTGACTTTCTCATTCTTCCTCCTTCCAAGATACATCACCTGGGTATAACAGCCCGGTCTAGCACCAGCCCAGAGATTCAAGCTCCATTTACTTCTATGAGTTTCCTGTGTTCAGCCTCAGAATGAAAGAAAAAAGGTTAATGTCCTTGTCAGGGCTACTGGTGATGGATACTGCCTTCCTGCCTTAAACTGGCCATCCCCAATCCTCCTGGTCTATATCTGGCTACTGGACTCAGGTGGCTCTGGAGGGGAAAGTGAGGCAGGTGACCTTGCCCTGCCCCCTCCTCACTTCAATCCAATTCTCTTGCAAGTCACCTCCATCACCTCCCCGATGTCATGGTCCTCTTCAAGAACAAACGACATTCTATCGAAATCCCATTGTTGCCACAAATCAAACATTTGGTTCTTCACCCTTGCTCATGTTGTCCCTTTCTCTTCTCTACCCATCCTTTAGAACTCAGCTCATCTCTATCTCTTTCATGACACCTTTCTTGACAGCTCTAACTGCCTCAATCCCCCTGAGATCAGAAAACATTTATGGCTCTAACTATTCTTCTTAGTAGCTAATCATATATGTCTTGTTTTGTTTGCTAATGCTTTCTGGGAATTTCCAACAGAATGTAAGCTCCTTGATGGAAAGAATTATTTAGCTTTTTTTTTTTTTTTCTTTGCATCCTTAGAGGCTACCCCAGTACTTGGGATTAGTATCAAATTCTTGTTGAACCAAATGTATTAAATTATTTTTATAAATGTGTATGTAGCACAAGCTCTGGGGCAACTAACTGTCCAAAATCTCCCTGATTAGTTGATTTCCCCTCAAGGCTCTAGGGGTAGTCCTGTAGGATTAAAGGTGGTGACTGTGCAGAATATGGGGGGGTAAAGAGCTGAAACCAAAGTACATTCATTCTCTTTCCTCTCTCCACTTTCAGTGATTCCTTCTCAGAAATAATTCTCTTTTCTGCTGCTCAAATCCTAACCTCTCACAGGCTGAATTGACTTTTTTTTTTAAAGATGACCCCCCCAGGGGATGACCAAGTTTCCTCAGCCAATCCAAACACTCTACCTGTACAAATGGTCACTTCCAGTTCTTGCAGAGGCTCATCAGATCCATCTAAATTGATTAAGACCTTTTCACGCTTAGTTAAATGCCTTTGATTGATTTGATTCGATCAAGACTCACTCCCAACTGGTTAAAGTACCAGGAGCCTAGCAGTTTTATCACTTGTTTAAGGTGTGGTGGGGGATTTGATAAAAACCCTCCTTACAAATGCAAAACTCCCCCCCCCCCCACTCCAATGAGATTGTAAACTCCCTTTGAATAGAGACTAATCCTGAGGTTTTTTTCCTCCATTCTTCCATAGTGCCCTGGTTGAACATAAAATCTGTTGGTCGACTATGCAGCTTAACACATTACTAGGCACCAAGTAGGTAATATAGTTCAACTGCAGTCCTGCTGCTTCAATTACTGTGTTCTTGCCTCGGGCTAGGAGTTTCTGTGGGTTCCTGGAAGTGTTTACAGAATTTTGTAGCTGGAAGGGATGTCAGAGCATTCTTCTCATTTTCAGGAAACTAAAGCCAGAAAGGTTAAATTCCCAAAGGAGTAAGGTGGATCCCAAATACTGGGTTCCTTCCACAGGACAACTTATGGCTAAAGAGATGGTTTGCTAGGATTTGGCTCATTTTCCCCTGGTTAATGTCCCTCCCTTGGGGGCCAGTAGGCAAGTGATTATTTACAAACATAAGCTTTCCATCCTTCCAGCTGCCCAGTGTCAGGCCCCTACTAACCCCAAAAGAAGGACAGCTATACCGAAATATCAGAGAAAGGAGAGCCCCAGCTCTCTGGAGGCAGAGAAGGAAGGCAAGCTACCAAAGGCAATTTTCTGTCCCATCTCTCCCTAACTTTACATTGATCAGTAATTAAACGCAGCCTACAATTACTATAATGTTTGGCGAGCCACCAAGCTCCCGTGAAACCTTGCAATAAACATCTGCTTTATAAATTGCCTCTCACTACAGTCTGTCAGCAGGGTTCTTGGGGTGGGGAGGGGGAGAGAAATCAGGAGGACAGAGAGAGGCGAGAGGCAAAAGCAGCAGAAGAAACAGGAGAGAAAAGAAAAGAGATGCAGGTGAGAAAGGAAAGAGAAGTAGGAGCAGAGAGAGAGAGAAGAAAGGAGAGGAGAAGACAAGCAAAGAGAGGAGAAATAGACCCCCAGAATCTGGGTACTGAAAAGGACCTCAGCAGCCAATTGAGAAAAAGGAGGGAGAAGAAGAGGATAGGGAGGTTAGAGAAGAGAGGAGGAAAAAAATGAAGAAAGGAGATAGATGTAGAGAAGAAAGCAATAGAAGAGAGTGTGAGAAGAGAATGGAATTGGAGAGGAGACAGATAAATAGTAGGAAGATGAGAAACAGGAGAGGAGAAAAAAAGAGATGAGGGAGAAAGAAAAATAAGAGAGGATAGATTAAAGAGGAAAAAAAAGAAGAGTAGAGATATAGGAGAGAAAAATAGGGGACGAGGAAGAGGAGGAGAGAAATGGCAAGTGAGAGAAATAGGGGATGAGAAAGAGAAGAGGAAATTTCAAAAGGAGAGGAAGGAGAAAGAGTGTAATAGGTAGGTTTTTAAAAAAGGAAAAAGGAAAGTGCTAACATGGGGAAGAGCAATAAGAGAGGAGGGGAAGAGTTTTTCCAGAGAGGATGCATTGAATTAAAGATGTTTATTAGTTTATATTTGATGATACCCCACCTGCTTGTTCTAACAGCAGTTGGCACTGCCATTCTCTCAAATACAATCTTAGCCGACCTCCAGGGTTGGGCTGCAAGTTAATCTCCTCTTCACAAAGAGCAGCAGCCAATTCATTTCCCCAACAACTACAGCCCTCTGTGGATCCAGGGAGGGGCCAAGTTCTTTAAATCCACCTGCCTTTGGTGCCTTTAAGCCCACATGGCTCTCAGGATGGAGCTGTCCAGAGTGCTTCAATCAATATTTCAATGTGGCCAAAGACAGGGGTAAATTGAGCCCTGATTGGGGGCAGGTTGAGGATTCAGCTCAGGTTTAGGGAAGCTCCTTTCTTACCAAGCATCACTGATCTAAGGGAGAAAAAAATAAACCAAGAGCCACATACAAATACAAAACAACTTAATTCAGTTTATTCTTTTTTTCCTATCAAGAAATACAAAGCGTTCCACTCCCCTGCTTTGAAAATTAAGTACAAGGAATATAAAAATGTATTCAATACAACAGGAGCACCCCGGGGGAATAAATTATTCTCGGGGAATACTGTGGGCTAATGGGACCAGACCAATATTTACTCCCTAGGGCCTGACGAAGGGGGCATTCTTTTGCTGCTCGGTCAAGGTCGGAGTGATGGGAAAAGGCAAAAATCAATGAATCAATCAACAAAGAGACAGGGAAAGATAACTAACCCATACTAGGCAACTCTCAAATGAGCAGCATGTTCTACTCAATGTTCTACTCGAAACCAAGGAGAGAAGGATTGATCCCTGTGGACTGAAGAGGTCCTCAACTTTCCCTCCCTCCCTCCTTCTCTGTCTCTCTCCCCTCCTCTCTCTCTCCTGGCTGTGTGTGTGTGTGTGTGTGTGTGTGTGTGTGTGTGTGTGTGTGTGTGTGTGTGTATCTCCTTCTGTCTCTATCTCTGTGTCTCTGTCTCCCTCCTCCTCTTCTTCCTCCACTTCCTTTTCTTTTTCTTCTGTCTCTGTCTCTCTGTCTGTCTCTCTCCCCCCATGACAAACTCTCTTTCTCATGATTTCCCATTTCACCTTTCATCTCCATGGTTTCTGTGAGTTTGAGGCCCCAAAAGGTCTCAAGGCTCAGTATCCTCATCTAGAAAATGGGGGTATGGGGCATGCTGGAATCTTTTCCCCTTCTTTCCTTCTCTTCCCTCTTTTAATGATTAGGGGAAATGAATCATGTTCACAGAAAGGCATGCAATTGAGAACTAAGGCTAGAAACTGATGAAGATTGGGAGTGGGAGTAAGGAGGAAAAGATCTCCGATGTCCCTATCCAAAGACTTATAGTATGGCTGGCTAACAAGATTAACTAGAAGTCCTAATGTAGGGAGGCAAATATGACCTTCTAAGTATTCTCAAGGCCTCATGGGATGGGACCTATGACCTCAATATGACTCTAAATTGTTATGTCGTATTCACAAGAAACAAGGCATGTGAAAAGAGAAGCAGAGCAACATGTAAAAACGTAATCATGTGAGGAAATCCAAGAATGTTACAGAGGGAAACATTTGAGTGAAGATAATGGAGGCAGAAGCTGCAGAACACTTAGCCAGAAGGAGGAAATAGGTGAAAAGTTCAGGAAATGGATTACAAGGCTGCCATGAAGGAGAATTTATAGAAATCAGTTCAATGATCCAAACAGCCATGGGAATTCTCTCTCTCTCTCTCTCTCTCTCTCTCTCTCTCTCTCTCTCTCTCTCTCTCTCTCTCTCTCTCTCTCATAACTAGGAAGTGTTAAGTGTCTGAGACCAGATTTGAACTCGGGTCCTCCTGAATTCAAGGCTGGTGCTCTACCCACTGTGCCACCCAGCTGCCCCTCTATCATAGCTTTTTATCACAATACATGCAAAGATTCTCTCTGTCTCTTCCTGTCTGCCTTTCTCACTCCTTACCTCCTTTTCTCAGCTTCCTTTCCCATCTCTCTTTTTGTTGTTATTGTTGTTGTCACTCTTTCATTTCTCTGTTAAAAGCATTTTGAGACAGAGAAAAAGAAGAAATTCAGTAGGTTAAGGTGAATTCTAGAAATTGGAAGGACACATTTCAATCGGTGCAGACAGAGGATCCCATGAACAAGATTTCATCAACTGTGCAGATGAAATCAACCTGGGAGACATTCAAGAATAAAATTCTAAAGTCATAAAGAAAAACAAGTGTAAAAAGGAGGAATAGAGGCGTTGTCTAAAGAGATGAATGAGGATTCACAGGAAGCTTGTCAACCAGCTTAGATTTGAGAGCCATGCATGGGCATCTGGGCAGGGGAAGCAAGGGTCAGTAATAGAACAAGAATACAAAAACAAGGCGCTGTAAGAAGGCGCTCAGGCTAGGAAAATAGAGGATGATGAAAAGTAAGATGCTTTTTTCGGTTATATTGGGAAAGGAAAAAGAAAGATCACAGAAGGGATATGTTTTAGGTCAAGGTGAATGACAATGACCCATAAGGCTCAAAGAGAAAGAAAAACCATCCAATTGGAATGTTTCTAGTTTGTAGAATAGTTTTTAGACTGGAAAGGAGAGGGGAAAAAGTGGCTAATAGAGAATTGATAGCCGAGGGTTAGCAGGAGAGCACTCAGCTGCCCTTGAATTCAAGTAGCTGCCATACCGACAACAATAATAAGAATTTTTAAAGCACTTTAAAGCTTGTCAAATGTTTACAACTATTATCTCATTTTATCCTTACAATAATTCTAGGAAGTAGATGCTATGATTATCCCTATTTTGTTCTTGTTGTTCAGTCATTTTTAGTCATGCCCAACTCTCCATGACCTTGTTTTGAGTTTGGATGCTGGATTTCCTTCTCCAACTCTCTTTTTTACAATTGAGGAAAATGAGACTGACAGAAATTAAGTGAATTGCCCAGGATCACACACTAATAAGAGACTGAGCCCAAGACTAGACCCAGTTGGACTATATCCTAGAAAGAATCAGCACACATGATTCTGAGTAATGGTCAGTGAAAGATCATGAAGAATGGAGAACTGCTATAGTTCTTGAAAAGGATAAAGACAATTAACAATATATGAATTATTGACCAGCACACTTCACTTTGATTTAGTGGTAAAATTCTAGAGCATGTCATTAAAGGGATGACCAGTGAACATTGAGAAACAGAAGCAGTAATCACAATAAGTCGGGCCATATCACACCAACTTTATGATCTTTTGGGACTTGATGATAATGGAGGTGGAGATAGAGTTTGCCCGGGTGTTAGCAAGCATTTGATAAAGTCTTGAATGCTATTCTTGTAGACAAGAGAGTGAGATGTATGTAATTCAACTTGTAGCACAGTTAGGATGTGAAATTGTTTGAATGACCAGGTCTAACAAGAAGTGACTTGTTCAATGATGGCTTGAAAGGAGAACTCTGGGATGTGCCTCAGGAGCTATGCTTAACTTTGTATTCTTTCACATTTTTATCAGTGGCTCAGTTTAAAAATAAAGAAAGAAGGAAGGAAAGAAAAGAGAAAGGAAGTGAAGAAGAAAGGAAGGAGAAATGAAGGAAGAAGTAAAGGAGGAAAGGAAGAAGGAATGGAGGAAAGAAAGAAATATATATTAAGTACCTACTATGTACCAATCACTGTGTTAAGAGCTTTACAGATATTATCTCATTTGATCTTCACAATAACCCTAGGAGAAAGGTGCTATTATTATTTCCATTTTTCAGTTGAGGAAACAGAGGCAGATAAAAAGGTTAAATGCTTTCCAAGGTCATACAGCTAGTACGTGTCTAAGGCCAAATCTGAATTCAGGTCTTCCTTTACTCCAGGCCTAGTATTTTGTCTTCCTTCCCCACCACCTGATGAAATTTGCAGATGATGATGAGCCAAGAGATGTAAGTAACAAGCTTGGGATCCAAAAAGATCTAGATGGACTAAAACATTTGGCCAGATCCAAGAAGATGAAATATAACAGGGGACCAAGGCAAAGTCTTTACACTTGGGTTCAACTCCTCACCCCCAACTTGTAAAGTACAACAGGGGGAAAGTAGAGCTAAGCAGAAATTTGTCTAAAAAAGATCTGGGTATTTGGGCAGAGATCACTAAGATTTAGGAGGGAAGCTGACATGATCCAAGACTGCACTTGGAGAGTCATAGTGTTCAGGATGAGGGACAGGATGGCTCTCCCTGTAGTCTCTCTTTATCCATATCTGAAGTATTGACATTGTTAAGTCAGACAGAAGGTAAAGGAGGAGAGAAAAATTGGAGAGAAGAAAGAAGGGAGAGAGGAGACAGGGGAAGGCAAGAGAGAAGAGAGAAACAGATAGAGCAAAGGAGCGGAATATGAGAGGAATCCAGTTCCCTCTCTGATCTAACCCCCACACAACTGCCCAAGAAATCTTTGCAAACTATAAATCTGACTATGATCTGACTGTGATTCACTGAAATCTGTTATATTGCCAGTGCCTACTACAATGCATGGCACATAGTAGGTGCTTAATAAATGCCAGTTGACTGACTCCTTGAATGAAATTGCTGTTGTTTTTGCCTTAGTTTCCCCATTCCCTACCACAGTGCCTGGCACATAAAGAGAGAAATTTCACTAATATAGGGCATTCCTACATGAGAAAACTCCCCTTTTCAACGTAGGTTGGAACCTTCTCTGCTACCTAAAATATTAGATAGCTCCCTGGGCACTAGGAGGTTAATGACTTGCCCAGAGTGACACACTAGTCAGGACATGAGCACAGATCTTTTTGTGCCGCTCAGCCAACCACACAAATGTTTGTTGAATGAATACATGCATGCTATAGTCAGACTAGCCTACTTTGACTTTCATTTCTTGAATATCCACTCAGGGCTATCCATCTTGCTTGGATCCCATTCCCTTATCATCCATATCTCTTAGAATGCCTGGATTCCTGCCTTGATGGCTCCCCTCAGGGGTTACCTCCTTCCCTCCACAAAACTGCCCTCCCAAATTCTCAAACTAAAAAGTTCAAAGGAACCACAGAGGATGAATTTCAGAGTTGGAGAGGACCTTGGGGTGGTCTACTCCCTTGAGAGGAGTACAGTATGTGGTTATACTCCAAAGATAATATGGTAGCCTATGGTTATACCCCAAAGAGAATTCCTATGAAAAATTACATTTCAGCTTTGAAACGAAGACTCCCAGTGAGAGGAAACCCACTATTTCCTGAGCCGATCCATTTTCCTTTTGGATAGCTCTATTCGTTAGGAGATTTTAACTTCTATGGAGCAGAAATTGGATTCTTTTTGACTTATCCCCAATTCTGGTTCCACGATCTAGGGCCAAGTAGCAATAATTCCATGTGATATCTCTTCAAACGTTTGAAGATGAACATCATGTCTGCCTCCTCCAGAAATCTCCATTCCTTCAGCTCATCCTTCACTATAATCTGTTTTCCTTCTTTTGAGTCCTTTCTAGCTAGCTTTTTAAATGGGGGTACCCAGAAGTGACCACAAACAAAGAACAAGATGAGATCCAGCCAGAACAAAGGATGGTGGAACTGTCTGTCACTTCCTTATTCCTGGAAGTGATAATGTAGTGTTCTTGGCTATCACATCACACTATGGACTTATACTGAGACTGTGGCTCACTAAAATCTCCCAATTTTTTTTAACCTAATCATGTTTTCCCCATCTAGTCCACTTCTCTCATGTCATATACAGAATCCAGAAAGTGGAAATCATTTGCTCCTTGTCACAGAACTGGTGAATATAAAGCCAGGACCCAATTTTAGTCCCCTATCCCTACTATGGACCATTCTCCCTTCACCAAATGTAGAGATGGGAGTGTTAATTCTGATTAATTATGGAGGTCCTTTCCCAAACCATAGGGTTTGAGAATGGGAGGAAATGGTGTGATGGAAAAAAAAAATGGACTTGGATTCAGTAGACCTGGCTTTGGGATGCTGGCTCTCTGATTTAACTACATGTGCGACCTGAAACAAATCTTTTGCTTTCATTGAGCCTCAGTTTTCCCATCTGTACAATGGCAGGGTTGAGTAGGTGATTTCTAAGGTCCTTTCCTATATACCTCAGAGATCTAGAACAGATCAGTCCCCTTTTCTGGGCTACAATGAGAGATATTTACAGAGAAGGAAAGTGAGATACCATGAAGTTAAACGAATTGCCCATAGTTAATGCGCATTGGAGGTTATATGGAATCCAAGTCTTCCTGACTTGGATTTCAATATCCTATGTGGAGGCAGATAGGGCTGACATGGTGTGCAAAACACTGGGCCTGGAATCACAAAGAATCGAATTTAAATCTGGTCTCAGACACTTACTAGTTGTGTGACCCTGGGAATAACGGCTTATTTCCTTCTTTTTCATCCAAATCATAATAGTACTGGATTATACCTAAGGTCCTTTCCACCTGAGAGGTCATACATTACAATACAATCATTTCATCAGGAAGGAAAATTACCCAAGATCACTCATGTAAGCAGTGGAGAGAGGGGCATTTGAACCCAAGAAATGATTCTAACTCAGTGTGTCTTGCACCGAACATCACGACCAGCTCTAAGTATCACCAAATACGAACACATATCATGTCAAATATCATACAAAAACACATATACATTGCCCCAAGAGAAAGAATGCTGATTATTCTAGGCAGCCTAGTAGTTAGAGCACCCGACAATGAATCTAGTCAATAAACATTTATTAAGCAATACTGTGGGCCAGATACTGTGTTAAGTGCTAGGTATACCATTAATAAAAAGATAGTCCCTCCTTGCAATCTAATGTAATCTGACAAGCAGAAGGAGGCAGGAAAGGGGGGACCCCAGGGAATTCTTGGGCAGGGGAATCTTGTTCCATGGAATTGAAGCCAGTCATATACAAAGTGGAGGGATCTGGGAGTCTACAAAAGAAGGTATCAGGAGAATTTCGGTGTCCCCCATCAGCCTTCAGTCTGAGGCTAAAAGATGGTAGCAACCGAGACACAGTGATGAGCTTTTTTCAGGAAACCTGATTGGGAAACCAAGGCAGAACAGCAGGCTGGAGAATCAGGAAAAATCTGGGAAACAGGAGATGAGCTGGGTGAAAGGCGACTCTGGCTGGTCGGCATGAGCATTTCCTCCAATGAAGGTTCCCGGGAGCAGAGAACGTGGATTCCCTGGTTTCTAAAGCCTTGTTCTCTGGGGTTGTGTGATCTTGGACCAGTAATTTTTCCCCTCTGGGTCTTGGCAAAGTCAGAGAGTTGGGGGTGATCCCATGAGGAGTCTGCCAGCTCTAGATTCCAGGCTCCTAGCGAGCCATCTTCCTAGATGGCTGCGGGGCTGTCCTGGATGATGGGGAGCCATCGCTTGCTCTTTTGAACCCGGTACTGGGCATCCTGTCGGGAGATCCCGCTAAGGTCTCCATTTCACCTGCCCTTCCCTAGTAGGATTCTGGCACCCATTTACATTGCAGCTGATTTGTCTTTTTCAGCAAAAAAAAAGGGGACATTTAAAGTGAAATATCTCTCCCCTGGCTGTTAAGGAAGATTCATAAAACTGAACTGTTCACCTTTCCTGACAGCGCTCCCGCCGTCACGGAGAATCTGTATCTCGCGAGCTGCTCTTCCTTCCTGATGAGAAGCAATGATTACAGAGATGGCCGTGATGGCAGCAGGGAAGGAGCCCATAAACATGGGCCCATGGGGGGAGGGGATCCGGCCCAGCCCGTGGGGGCTCCAAACCCCGATACCGAAACCTGCCCAGTGCTGGAGAATATGTCTCTTGGCTTAGGTGACCCCAACCCCGGCCCCAGCCTCCCACCTTCCTCTGCACCACTAGCCTCCCTCAGCAAAATAGAGCTCCAACAACTCCTCTTCCACCATGATGCCCTCCCAGATCAACCCTCACCTGTCCCAAGCCGTTCCAACTAATTCAATCCAACAAGCGCAGCAGAAGGAGCACTGAAGGCAAAGCAATGGGTTCAATTTCTGCCTTTGAAACTACCCCCTTGGGTAATAATACTGATAGCTAATATTTATGCAACACCTACTGTGTGCTAAGCACTTTATAATTATTACCTCATCTGATCCTCACAATCTCTTTGGGAGGTTGGTATTGTTATTATCCCCATTTCACAGATGAGGAAACTGAGGCAAACCAACTTGCGAAGGGTCATACAGCTGTAGTAAGTGTCTGAGGCTGAATATGAACTCCAGACACAGGGCTCTATTCATCAAACTATGTATCTGCCTTGAAATGAGTCAGTCTCATCTGGAAAATGAAAGAACTGGTTTCGATGGCCCCAGAAGTCAGCTCCAGCTCTAAGTCTCTGATCAGGTACTTGACACTTCAATAGTCAATGGTAAATCGGGAAGTCAGTGAACAAGCATTGATTTAATCCCTGTTTTGGACAGGGCTGTTTCTCCTTCCTCATCTCCTCCCCCCACCTTGCCTAGGATGGGGATCTGCATCTTGAAGACTCAGCTTGGAAGTCCCCTTAATCCTGACTCTTATTTCCATTTCCACTCGAAGCCAAAGGATACCTGAGTGTCACTTGTGGTCTCAGAACCACGGGATGCTAGAGGAGGAAGGAAACTTGGAGTCATACGTACATCTGGTATTAAAGCTGGAACGCTCTGAGAACACAAGACAGGGGATGTCAGAGCTGGGAGGGGTCTTGGAATAGGGGATGTCAGAGCTGGGAGGGAGCTTAGAACAGGGGATATCAGGGCTGGGAGGGAGCTTAGAACAGGGGATGTCAGAGCTGGGAGGGAGCCTAGAACAGGGGATATCAGGGCTGGGAGGGAGCTTAGAACAGGGGATGTCAGAGCTGGGAGGGAGCTTAGAACAGGGGATGTCAGGGCTGGGAGGGAGCTTAGAACAGGGGATGTCAGGGCTGGGAGGGAGCCTAGAACAGGGGATATCAGGGCTGGGAGGGAGCTTAGAACAGGGGATGTCAGAGCTGGGAGGGAGCTTAGAACAGGGGATGTCAGGGCTGGGAGGGAGCTTAGAACAGGGGATGTCAGAGCTGGGAGGGGGCTTAGAACAGGGGATGTCAGAGCTGGGAGGGGGCTTAGAACAGGGGATGTCAGGGCTAGGAGAAGGCTCAGAACAGGGGAAGTCAGAGCTGGGAGAGGGCTCAGAATAGGGGATGTCAGAGCTGGGAGAACGGTAGAGCTGAACTAGAGCAACCTTAAGGCCGGGAAGGATGACAGAATATAGGACAGAAGCGCCTGGTTCCTTAGCAGTCCTGCATATGTGAGCCATGTGAATGCAATCACAGGTATGTGTATTTGGTGCCACATAAATGCACCTGCGCTCTCCATGTTCGGTACATGTGTGTTTAGGTGATCTCCGGGTCAGGGGAGCAAGGTGTGTTTGCTGTGCTCACAGATCCTAGGTCTGTGTGTGAGTTTACCTGCACGTGTGCACAGGTCCGTGGGTCGGCATTCTAAAGTCGAGTACGGGGTCAAAGCGACTAGAAGGACCAGACGGAGGTCTAGAAGAGCGCTCTGTGAGAGCTCGAAGCTGCCTCCCGCCGTGCTGGGAATTGGCCTGGACCCCAGCATGAAAAATGCAGCTGAAATCATTTATTGTCCTCGTTATTTTCCAATTGCTCCTCCTCAGGTGCTCTGGGAAGAATGAATGGATCTCGTTCCCTCCAGGGCTGAAGGGGTGGGGGAGGGAAGCCTTGGGCTGCATCCAAAGCTCGGAAAAACCTTCTGGCTGAATCACAAAGCAGAAGATCTGTTCATTTCCACCCCCATTATTCCGATGGTTTTTTTCACCACGGGCAACCATCCCCTCCATCTAAATAAGTATCACCTTATGGGACAACCAAATGTTGAGGCGAGAGGAGAGCGTTTATCCTCCTCATCTCTAGGGCCATCCTTCCCACTATCTTCTCTTCATTCATTTAGTATAATCTCTCTATCACTTTCATTATCTTCCTTTTGGTTGCCTTCTCCGTTACCCCATTACCTCCTACATACCCTTCCTTATCTCAATCATCTTCAATACCCCCCTCACCTTGACCACGACCCCTTTTATTCATCTCAACCCTGATTTCCAGCATTATCATATTATCCCCCCATCACCTCCATCCTCTTCATCACATCTCCATCATCCCTCATTAACGTTTCCATAATCTCCATCATCATCCTCATTTCCATATCCATCAACTCCAATTCCAATGACCAGTCTCTGTAATTCCCATCTTCATCCCCACCACTGTCTCTCTCATTCTTGTCATCACCCTAATTTCCATAGCCATTATCCCCCTGATCCCTTCTATCCCTCTTTACCACATCTCTGTCATCTCATTCTCATATCCATCATCACACCATCATTCCTGCCTATTATCATTCTCATGTTCTCTCTCCCTCTCTCCCCTCCCTTCCTCTCTCTTCCTCTCTCCCCCCTCTCTCTTTCTCTCTCTCTTTTCTCTTCATTATCATCTCTAATATCCCCATTTCCATAATCCCATCTTCATCATTCTTGTTATTACCCCCATGCCCCTCTTGGAAATTCCCATTATCCCCATCCCCGGTTCTATTCTTCCCATTTCCATTAGGCTCATTATCCTTCCCATTACTAACACTATAATCTTCATCCTCAAGACATTATTCTTTAAGCACCACCATGTTGGGTGCTATGCCAAATGCATCATGAAAAAAAAAAACTGGCAGCGACGGTCCCTGGTGCTGGCAACTATAGAAAGAGACAATGACACATCGCCACAGGGAGTGTGGTAGACTGGGTAAGAGTACAGTGCTTAAAGTTCAGAAAGACCTGAACTTGAATTCCCCTTAGAATGAATAAGCTACTTTTAACTTTTCTGAGCCTCAGTTTACTTATCTATAATATGGGGGCATCAGCCTCCTATTTCCTGCCACAAAGGGTTGTCATGAAGTTCAAATGAAATATATATAAAATATTTTGCAAATCTTAAAGCTCTATATAAATATGTTGTTTTTGTTATTACTATTATTTGACATATTAACAAGCATCCCTGTAAAGGGATGAGCAATGGTGGCTGACCTATGAACTGGTACCTTAGATACAGGAGGTAATAAGCGAGCACCTACCTACCCCTCAGGAATTCTAGTCTCCTGACTCAAACAGACTCTTGGGTGTTGAAAGTGCCAGTGGACGTGACTGACTGCTGAGCTCCTGTCTAGGATCTTTGAAAGATCACGGAGAATGAAAGAGGTCGAGAATGGAGCAGTTGTTGCCCTAATTTTCAAGAAAGAGAAGAAATAGATCAAAGAGATCAACTTCAATTCCCAGCACAATTATAGACTCTGTTATTAAAGGGATGGTTAGTGAGTATCTGGAGATGGAAGCAGTGATCACAGAGGGGCAGCATGGCTTCAGCAAGAACAGGTAAAAAATATATAAAAATGTATAAGAGAAAATACAAGTAAATACAAGTTGGAGGTTGTAGACAGTTGTCTGCCATCTTCAACTTGTATTTATTTGTATTTTCTCTTATTATTATATTATTATTCTTATACACATATATAATATAATAATATGTACTATTGTATTATATATAACTTGTTATATTTTATATATAATATATATAAACATATATTATACACATATACAAATATGTGTATTTGTTGTCTTTCCCAATAGAACATAAGCTCATTGAAAGATTTTTTCATTCTTGTCTTTGTATTCCCAGTGCTTAACATAGTACCTGGCATACAGTAGGTATCTAATAAATGCTTGTTATGGGCAGCAATGATAGAATGCCCACTTCAGAATCAGGAAGACCTGAATTTGAATCCTACCTCAAATACTTCCCAGCTGTGGCAAGTCTGTTTCAGACTCATTTTTTTCTCTGAAAAATGGGAGCAATAATAGCACTTTCCTCCCAGGGTTGTTGCGAGGATCAACTGAGATGATATTTATGACGTAGTTGCCAATCTTATGGCATTCTCCAAATGTCTGCTATCACTGTTGATCAACTGAGCCGTTGTGGTTCATGGGAAGGAGCGACGGCACCAGGAATGGCTCCAGGAAGCCATTTTTGTGTGGTTGTCCCATGCGTTACCCTGATATGAGCACGTGTATTTATGAATGCATTCGTACACCCAGGCCTTGACTCATGCTACCAACAGCTGTGCGCATCTTCCCCACACGTCAAGCCTTCCCCCCTCCCCACCGCCCCTGCCGCCATCCACTGACTGATTAAAATCAAAGACCAGACTAAGGACACAATTAAATATGTGTTGATTATGCGAGTTTGATCTGGTGTTTATCCTTCATAAATAACCCAAGAGGCAAGCATGGGTTCCTGATACATGCATGCATGCAAGCATGTTTCCTATGGTGATATTTATTGTATGCAAATCAGAAGCCAAACTGGGAGGAGAAGTAATCAACTGTTTATCAGATGGCATATACGATCAGACTGAAAATAATAACCTTGGGTAATAGCTTTACATATATTTCGAGGGAGATTATATGGACATCAGCTCGGATTTACGGCTTTCCAGGAAACGGCAGGCCGGGGACACGTGCTCATGGCTCCATGTATGAGCTGCCTGCTAATGGAGATGGGCCGTTATTCTTTGCTGTTGGGGAAGAATTAGGGGGCAGATAGGAAGTGACCCCCCCCCCGCCCCTCCAATAAAGCACTCTCCTCCTGTGTTCACCTTGGTTCTCCTGCATCCCCATCACGGCCACACCCTCAGGTATGGTTTCTCAGGCCAGTGTGCCACATATAAATACAGCCGGGTGAATTATGACTTATGGAGGTGTTGGGAAAATAGCAAAGCCATCACTAGGAATTCTTTTTACCTGAGGCAAAAACAAGGTGCAGGTGGAACTTGGGGAGGGAGAGAAGGAAAACGGGGATGGAAGCCAGAAGAAAGATGGCGTGGGCCTGAAGTAGATGTCAGAGAAGCCTTTGAGAGCCTTAGAGGAAGCACCTCCAGATGTCATCACCCAAGGGCAAAGCCCCATCAACCCAGCCTAGTTGCAGCTCAGGGAAACATTCCGTGTTTTGGAGAGCAAATGGGACTTATTTATATTAGAAAGAGGCTGTTTTTACCTCATTTCCACCAGGTGCTTTTAAAATTAGCCAGTAGTTTGGGTTGAACAGTCTGCTTTCAATCTCACTGAATATTTAGCTGCGTACAATGGAGTTTTTCATGCTGCTTCAATTGAAGTTCACAGATTTGTGATGTATTTACTTTGTATAAAATAATACATTTGGATGTTATTTCCCCTTTAAAAACTTATTTTTTTAAATTTTAATTTTAATAATGTTCTCGAGAGCCCAGACTAGCTGATTTTTGTCTCTGAGGAGGGAAGTAATGCACAAAGTGAAGGGCTTTCAATGCCTTCTCCAGGGACCTTTCCTGGGGAGATGGAACCCTAGTTCCTTGGTTGTGTCTGGAGACCACTGTGAGCAGGCCTGCTGGTCCCCTTTCTAGTAGCACCAACTTTCTGGGGACAAATGGCTATTTTTAGTGAGTTGATATTCATTTAAAATGTCCTTTATTTGAAATTGTTGTTATTTGGTTATTCTTTGGTCATCTCTGCCTCTTCATGACCCCGTTTGGGGTTTTCTTGACAAAGATATTGGAGTGGCTGGAGTGGGATTCCTTCTCCAGCTCATTTTACATATGAGGAAACTGAGGCACACGGGGTGAAGTGACTGGCCCAGGATCATTCAGCTAGTAATTTGAATTCAGATCCTCATGACTCCATGCCCAGCACTCTATCCATTGTACCACCTAACTGCTCCATTTTAATTATAATAACTGGGCTAAGCACTTTGTCACTTTTGATTCTCATAACAACTCTAGTTATTATTCCCATTTTACAGATAAGGAAACTGAAGCAATCAGGGAGATGTGACTTGCTTAGGGTCACACAACTAGTAACTGTCTGAAGGCAGAGTAGAACTCAGGTGATCTAACCAATGCACCATTTAACTGTTACTCCCCCTATTACGATGCTTTAAGTACTTATGATCAACTGTTCTTTGAAGGTTAAGATGTTGAAGGTCTTAACGATACAAATAAGTTACCCATGAGGTCACCCATTAACTGAGCAGCCCTCACAGAGCACGTTTGGTATGGAATAATTCACAATAAGGAGGCTGGCCTAAGGGAAGGGGGCACTGGATGGAAAATTTTCTTGGGGAAGTGGAGGGAGGGAATTGGAATGGTGTAAAGCAGTAGGGAGGCGGGCCAGGGCAGGTTTATTCTGGGTACGAGACTGGTACAATAACAGGTTCTTGCAGAGGTGATTGCCTTTAGTCTTAACTTACAGACAAGGAAACTGAGGAATACAGTGATCACTTAAGGTCAAAGTAAGTGGCAGAGCTAGGATTTAAACCAAGTCTCTGCTGCTATCAAGCCTTCTGCTTGTGGCCCATTGAGCCACACTGCCTCTCGTATCACAGCAGCAGATGGGAGAAGCATCCAAGGGCAGGAGCCCGGGAAGGACCAACCCAGAGGCACTGGTGGGCTTGGTAGAGAGGCTAGGGAGGGGATGTCTTCAGGCTTCTTTCTTCCATAAGAAGGTCCCGGTGACAAACCATCCTCTGATAAAAGATGCATCACAAAAATAACATCTGTTGGTTAATTAATAAAGAGCATTGCAGGGGCTTGGCTGGGGGATGAAAAATGCTCACACCGGCATCTTCTCCAAGCTCCCTGAGAAGGGGGCCTCCGGGAGCTGCTGACGCCTCTTGGAAAAAAAGATGGGGGGGGGGATGCTAGGTTTGTTGCTGGTTTTGCTGACTCGGCCTCCCCTGCCCCAGCCCCACCTCCACTCCTGGTAGGTAAGGACAGAGCTGGGAAGGAGACTCTGGCCTGACCTTTTCTGCTTCTTGTGCCTTTGTTGGGTGAGGAAAACAACTGTTGTCTGGAGAGAACCAGGCTAGGCTGGGCTAGTCCTGGGGGGGAGTTCCCCCCCCCCATCTATTATTACCTCACTGTGTTTTGACCTTGGAGCAGTCCTTCTTTGAGGTACAGGAAACAAAAATAACTTTAAGGCAGTCCATTAAAAGACAAAATCGAGAGCCTACTTACATGAAGAAATGGGAAGCATCCATGCTCTGGACCGTAGGAAGAAAGCCCGGAGCCTGGACAAGTTGTGTGACCCTGAACAAGATATTTACCTTTTATGGGCCTCAGGTTCAGTGAAATGGGGAGCTTTGAATTCCAAGGTAGCTCCCTTCCAACTCTAGATGTAGGATCCAATGATCTGGAAAATTGAATTCAGTTCTAGGTGGCAGATTTTGGGCAGGATAAGGAATAGCTAGAGGACATCCAGGGGAAGGCAGCCAGGGAGGTGAAAGAGCCGGAGATCATATTTCTTGCACTTGGAGCTGTCCACGTGGAGAGTGCTGCCTCGGAAGGTGGGGGGTTTCCCATTACTGGAGATAACCAAGCAAAGACTGGATGAACAGTGGTGAGGGATTGGAGAGGGGATTTGGGAACAGGTGGGGCTCAGAGCTTCCTTTCAACCTGTGATTTTATGATCCCCCTTTTATGGACTCAATGTTCTATTCATTCATTCATGCATGCATCTCGAGAAGTTCTTGTTCAATGCTTACTTTGGCAGCCACCACTGTTCAGTTATTTTTCAGTCACGCCCGACTCTCTGAGAGCAAATTTGGGGTTTTCTTGTTAAAGACACTGAAGTGACTTGCTTGTTTTATAGATGAGAAAATGGAGGCAAGAAGCATGAAGTGACTTGTCCAGGGTCACTCAGCTAGTAAGTGTCTGAGACCAGATTTAATCTGAGGAAGACGAGTCTTGCTGACTTCAAGCTGGGCACTCTATCCTCTGTGTCACACAGCTTCCCTGCCAGACGCTGCACTAGATGATGGGGAGTAAGACATGGACACAAGTGACTCAGGATGAGCAGAACTGGATCGATCACAATCTGAATGACTAGAAGGAACATTCGTTTTGACAAAACCATAAAGCCCCCAGAGCAGGGGTGTACTGGTAAATTTTTAACACCCACTGCCCAGAAAAAAAAGTACACATGTAAGACTATTAAGAGGAATCTATCCCTTTCCCCCCCATCACTTCCTTAAGTCTAAACAATCAACAGAATAAGTTGATTCATGATTTGTAGTATTTGCTGATTTCCAAGATATAAATGCTCACATTGGAAATTTACCAATTGCTTATCCTAAGCACGAGTTGCCTCCAGTATATCCCTGAGGGTCCCCAGATCCTTCTACTGTGTCTTGCATGGAGTAGGTGCTCCAAAAATATTTGTTAGCTTGAATTCCTGAAGGGGGTGGGCTCTAATCTGAAAGGCTTCTGAGATGAGATTGGGCAGCGGAATTAAAAGTGAGGTCATTCCCTTGTCGGGGACTAAAGAAGAAGGGACTTGGGACAAGAGTCAAGGGGATTCCTGCTATGACTCAAAGCAGCTGGGGGCATAGTGCAGAGAGCACTTAGTCTGAAGTCAGGAAGATCTGACTTCAAATTCAGTTCCACACTTATTGACTGTGTGATCCTGGGCAAGTCATTTCACCCTGTTTGCCTCAGTTTCTTTATCTGTAAAAGCAACTGGAAAAGGAAATGGCACCCCATGTCGGTATCTTTGTCAAGACAAATGAGGTGATGGAGAGACCATACATGGCTGAAACAACTCAACAATTGCCATTGATTCGACTATGGGATGTTAGGCAAGTGGTTTCCCTTCTCAGAGTGCCCTCTTTTTACTCTCTATCCAAGATGTATGTCTCTAGTGGTTTCCTTTTTGTTTCTGCATTAGAATATAAACTCCCTGAGGGCAGTATCATTTTTTTTGTTTTGTTTTTATTTTTAGTATTTCCCCCCCTCCTTTTCTTTGTGACCGCCAGCTCTTAGCAAAGCACCTGGCACATGGAAAGTGATTAAGATATACTTCTTGACTTGAGTGGACTTGACTTGCTCAACCTTTTTCTTTATGCCTCAATTTCTTCATCTGTAAAATGGGCCAAGGAAGGAGTAGAAAAGATCTTCTCTAACAACCATTCTAACTTAATCTCGATGAATTTTTTTTCCTCTGTGGCCTGGGGTAGGGAATTCCTGATGCAGGTCAGCACTTGTGGTACATTTTATACTTTTAGACAGACTTCATTGAAAGTTTCTGTGACTTGCCCAGAATCACACAGCCTGGATATGTCAGAGGTGAGATTTGAACCCAGATCCTTCCTGACTCTGATGCTCTTTCACGAGTTCTACAATGGTAGCTAATAGTAATGGCTCCCATATAAATATATGTTCTACATACAATAGATAGATACAACGATATAGAAAATAGTTATGTATTGTACTATATTTTAATATATAATATAATAATATACACTATAATGTTTTTCTCTAAAATATAATTTTCTCTGGGAGCAGGTTTCTTGGGGAGCTTCCAGAGGCAGCCTTAGTTTCAGTTCAGTTCAATGTAATTATCCCAAATGCAGCCAGGAGCTAAAAGTTCAGATCCTTTATGGTCTCCTTCAAAATAGCCTGGTTAACTTTCTTAGAGGCCTATCTCTCTCCTTGGTTCCGAGAGCTCTCTCTTAATGTCTCCAGCCAGCACAAAGATGGAAGGTGGAATGAATCTCGGCCTCCCAGAGTGGGCTTGTGGGCTTCTGACTTGTGAATCTCCCAGAAGTCCAAGAGTGGGCTTGGGAACCCCTCCTTATATATGCTCTCTAAAGGTGTGAATTCTAATGTGTGAACTCTCTAAGGTGTGAACTAAGTACATAAGCATTGTCTCTATCAATTCCAGTGACTTAGCACCTTGTTTCAAGTTCTGGCCCATAATAATATACTACTTTATATATGGTAACTAATAAGAGCTCATATATATATATTCTGATACAATAGATACAATGATATATAATATAGTTATGCCATGCAATAATATATGATATAATTATATATGCTATTTTATATATGATCACTAATAATAAGAGTTCCCACATATATATTCTATATGTAGATACAATCTATAGATAGATACAATTATGTAGAATATAGTAGAATATATTATGTAGAAGATAGTTATAGTATTATATTATAATATATAAGATAATAATATATACTATTTTTTATTTGGTAGCTAATAAAAGTCCCATATATATATGTGTGTGTATATATATATATATATATATATATATAGATATATATTTGCATACAATAGACACAATTATGTAGAATATAGTCATAGTATTATGCTATAATATTATAATATATTAGATAATAATATATACTATTTTATATATGGTAGCTAATAAAAGTCCCCTATATATTTGTATACAATAGACACAATTATGTAGAATATAGTCATAGTATTATACTATAATGTTATAATATATAAGATAATAATATATACTATTTTACATATGGTAGCTAATAAGAGGCCCCCCATATATATATATATATATTTTTTCTTTACATACAATAGATAGGCACAATGATGTAGAATATAGTTATATATTATGCTATAATATTATAATATAATATAATCATATATACTATTTTATATAAGATCTCAATAATAAGAATTCCCACATATATGTTCTATATAGACTAAATAGATACAATAATGTAGAATATAGTTATGTAATGTACTATAATATAATATTATATACTGTTTTATATATGGTAGCTAATAATAAGCATCCCCACATATGTATTTTATATACAATAGATAGATACAATGATGTAAAATATGATTATGTATTATGCTATAACATAATATATAATATAGTCATATATAACTAATAATAGCTTCCATATATATATTCTGTATGCAATAGATACAATAATATATAATATAGTTATATTATACTATGCTATATATATAATATAATCCTATATACCATTTTATATATGGTAATTTACAAGTGTTCCCACATATTTATTATATATATAATACACATATATTATTCTATAACATCATAATATATTAATATATGGTAATTATAATATAATATATAACATAATATATATATATTATATATGATAGCAAAAAAGAGCTCTTATATGTATATACTACATATATGTGTGTATAAATATATTTCCATTTAAAAAATTAATTTAAAAATAAAAAAAAATTCATTTTAAAAGTGCTTCATAGATTACTTTATTTGAGTCTTACAAGTACTCTGTGAGGCAGGAATTATTATTAGTCCCATTTTGCAGATGAGGAAACAAGTTAAGAAATATAAAGTGACCTATCCAGTCAATTGATTGTAATAATCTTATGATTAGTTGATTTTCTTTTTAAGACTAGGTCTCTCCATCTCCTCCAGACTAGATATCTGGGCATTATTTGTTACTGACTTGTAAATGGATTTTGATTCTTAATCTGATCTACTTTGTCCCTTGTTAGATAACCTGATGGTTTAAGCAACTTGGGGGCTCATCATCTGAGTTCAGTGAGGACAGGACACCTGATCAATATGGCTCACTGCACCTCAGTATTCCAGTTCACTGGAGTTCTGAGAAGTGTGCCCCACAGTGCTCCAGTGGGTTAATGCCCATTACTATAACCTCTGCTGTCTTTAAATCTTATGACCTTAGATGAAGTTGGATCAAATGAATTCTAGAGCATTCTTCCATTTCAACAATGTGTGATGGAGTCTGCTGTGGAGGGAATACAGGGACTCGAATCATCATTGAAACGACAATCCACATGGGCAATCTACCCAAGATACACCTTCAAGTCCCCTTCCATTCACTGGTTTAACCTCAAGACCTGAAATATTAGAATCTCAGACAGCAACAAAATTTATTACTTTGCTCCACATGCCCTGCCTTCCTTCCAACTTCCCTGTCATCATGGAGGGTACCATCATCCTCCCAATCAACTCAGCTCACAACCTTGCTGTCATCCTCAACTTCTCTCTCATATTTACCACTCATATCCAATCTTTTCCCAAGTTTTCCTATTACGACCTCCACATCTCTTGTAATCCATTAAATCAGAAACTGCTCAAGGACAAGAACTGTATTTTTGCCTCTTTTTTATCCCCAGAATTTGGCACTGGATCTAGCACATAATAAGTGTTTTAGAAATGTTTATTGGCCGATTACTAACTGTTTGTATCCACGCTCTTTCTCTGCCCCCTCAGACACTTCTCTAGTCAGAACCTCATCCCTTCTCCCCTGCACTATTACAATAACCTCTCAATTTGTCTCCCTTCTTCTAATCTCTTTCTTTTCTCATCCATCCTCCACATAGCTGCCAAAGTGATAACTACCAACCCATCTGCTTACTTTCTCAATTATATAAAATTTTTATGAGAATAATCTATGCACACATCAAAGATATCCTTGATGAGGGTGTTAGTAGGGAATAGGCAGACTTTCACAGGAGACATTCCACATATCCATATTGTCATATGGTTGACTGGAAGTTGTGAAGAACATCAGATCCTCTCACGCCTTTGTTTTATTGACTATAAAAAAGTATTTGAGCCAGTAGAGCAAAGAAGACTCATTTCCAGTAAGTTGCCTTTTCTGCTTAGGTCAAAAATCCTATAGAATTCCTTAAAAGCTGTAACGACAGAAGCAATGATAAATAGCATTTATATTTGCGATGCATTTTATAAAGATTACCTCATTTGATCTTCTTGACAACCTAGACAGAGAGAGGCTATTATTAAACCCATTTTACAGGTAAGGATATATATCTGAGCCCAGAAAAGTTGAGAGATTTATGTAGAGTAACACAGCTAATGAGTGCTTGAGGCAAGATTTGAAATCAGCCCAATCCTGACTCCAAGGACAGCACTATTTATTGCACCAGTGAGCTGCCTCCAATTGTCAACTCATCTTGTTTGCAATATTTGGAATTTGCAGTACCTGGAACAAGATAACCTTGTATGTTCACCAAAATCATCGGCCATGATTGTGGAAGAGTTGCAGAGTCCAGGTCAAAGAGGAATTTCCAAAGAGCTCCTCCAAATCACATTACAATGATTGCAATAGGAACTTGAACCCTGCAGAAGTTGTTTAAGTTTTAAATCAATATTCATCTTTATCTTTCATTTATATCACCTTTCTTTCTCATTTTATTCCTCCCTCCTTTCATCCCTCAAAATGGAAAAAGGTATTGGACAAGTGATTTCATTAGCATAGGAAGCTCCCTTTACCAATACCTTCTCTCTTTTACTTCTTGCACTACAACATTGGCAGGTTGGGACTTAATCCAAATTACAATCAGTCCATGCTGGAAATTGGATTTGAACCCAGCTCTTCTTGGCTTGTATGCATCATATTACATTGAGTCTGAGTAGGGTTGAAGTACAGTAGAAAGTGTTTAAGGGCTAAGGTTCAAATGCCTTATTAAAAAGGGTGGGATAGGACTAGTGCTGTAAAACTAACCAAAACATTTTAAAAGTCTGACATTTTGTGAAACAATCCACATCCATAATACTCCACCGCTGAAAAGAAGCAAGGGGAAGGGTCTTCTTATATCTCTTGATTACTTCCTACTTATCCTGTATATAGCTTGTTGGAATATATATTTGTTCGCATGTTGTCTTCCCCACTAGATTGTAAGCAGGATCTGTCATTTGCCTCTTTTTGTATCTCTAGCACTTAACAGGAAAATTGGTATGCAGTAGGTGCTTAATAAGTGGTCGTTTTTGAGAGAGCAACTGACTTCTTTAGGGCTAACCTTGATTGCTACAATTTCCTATTATTCAGTTTCGAATGTTTTGTTGTAATTGTTCTTTCTGTTTCCATTATTGTAGTCCTCTCCTCGTATGTTTTATTTCCTAATTCTTTGTATTTCACTTTGCATTAGCTTGTATCCATTTTTCTGTTCTTTTCTGTTTTATTATATTAATTATCTCATACTAGCAAAGAAGGAAGCAAAGAAAAAAAGAAGAAAGGAAGGAAGAAAAAAGACAGCAAAGAATGGAGGAAAGGGAGGAAGAAAGGGAAGTAGGGAAGGAGAGAAAGAGGGAAGGGAGAAAGAAAAGAAAGAGGAAAGGAGGGAAAGAGAGAAGTAAGGTAGGAAAGAATGAAGGAGGATGGGGGAAGGAGAAGAAGACAGGGAAGTAGGGAGAAAGGGAAAGAGGGAAGGAAGCAAACCAAGGAAGAAAGGAAGGAAAGGAAGAAGCAAGGAAACAAGTATTTATTAAACACTTATTATGTGTCAGACACTATGCTAAGTTCTAGAAATACAAATATATAAGTAAAAGAAAGAAAACCACTGTCCTAGAGGAGCTGTAATTTTTCCCATTATTTTAAATAATCAAAAAAATTATTTAAAGTTTTAAGTTCCAAATTCTATCCCTCCTTTCCCCCTCCCTGAGATGGTATGCAATCAGATAGGTTAAATATATGCAGTTATGTAAAACATTTCCATGTTAGTCAATTTATATAGGAAGACTAAAATAAAAGAAAAAATGAAAGTGAAAAATAGCATGCTTCAGTCTGTATTTTTCTCTGGAGGCAGATAGTCTGCTTCATCATGAGTCCTTTGGGATTGTCTTGGATCATCATATTGCTGAGAATAGCTAAGTCATTCACAATTTTTCATCAAACAATACTGCTGTTACTGTGTATGTTCTCCTGGTTCTGTTTGTTTCACTATGCATCAGTACATGTAAGTTTTTCCAGGTTTTTCTGAAATCATCCTGCTTGTCATTTCTAATAACACAATAATATTGCATCACAATCAATACCACAACTTGTTTAGCCATTCCCCAATTAATGGACATCCCCTTAATTTTCAATTCTTAGCCACAAAAACAACTATTATTAAATATTTTTATACAAATAGGTCCTTTTCCCTTTTTTGGATGTCTTTGGAATGTAGACCTAGCAATGGTAAAGCCAGATCAAAGGGTATGCATAGTTTTATAGCCTTTTGAGTTTAGTTACAAATTGTTCTCTAGAATGGTTTCAGAATCAGTTCACAACTCTACCAAAAGGCCATTACATTCACAGTTTTCCTACATTCCTTCCAACATCCAAAATTTTCCTTCTTTGCTAGCCACTCTGATAATTGTGAGATAGTACCTCACAGTTGTTTTAATTTGCATTTCTCTGATCAATAGAGATTTAGAGCATTTTTTCATATGATTATACACAACTTAGATTTCTTTGTCTGAAAACTGCCTGTTTGTATCTTTTTTATCAATTGGGGAAACACTTGTATTTTTAAAATTTACCTCAGTTATCTGTATATTTGAGAACTGCCAGAAATACATGTTGCAAAATTCCTCCCCTCCAGGTTTTCTGCTTTCGTTATACTTTTGGTTGCATTGGTTTTGTTTGTGCAAAACCTTTTTAATTTTATATAATCAAAATGATCTGTTTTACATTTTGTGATGTTCTTTATATCTTCTTTGGTCTAAAAGTCTTCCCTTATCCATAAATCTGACATAAACTATTCCATGCTTTTTAAATTTGCTTATGATGTCCCTCTTTATGCCTAAATTATGGTGGGGTTTTTGCCCTTATCTTGATATACAGTGTGAGATGTTAGTCTATACCTAATTTCTTCCATACTATTTTCCAGTTTTCCTGGAAGTTTTTTGTCAAATAATGAGTTTCTGTTCCAAAAGTTTGGGTTTATTTTATACTAGTTTACTATGACCATTTACTATAATGTAATTTCTTCAGTTAAACCAAAGCTTAAAAAGGCCAAAGTTGGGGCAGCTAGGTGGCACAATGGATAGAGCATCAGGCCTGAAGTCAGGAGGACCTGAGTTCAAATCTGTCCTCAGGCACTTAATACTTCCTAGCTGTGTGACCCTGGGCAAGTCCCTTAACCCCATTTGTCTCAGCAGCAAAAAAAAAAAAAAAAAAAAAAAAAAAAAAAAAAGAGGCCAAATTCTCCCACTGAATCCAGAGCCACCTCCAGGTGTTCTGATTTGTATCTTGTCACTGGTGACTTTGCACAGCCCTCCCTCATTTAAATCCAATTTACCTACATGTCATGATATCACCTCCCTGATGTCATAGTTCTCTTTGAGAATGAAAGACAAACAACAATTTATACCTAATCGGTTCCACTAATCCACCACTCTATATTTAATCAGTACCAAATTATTTTGATAATTTCTGCTTTATAATACAGTTGGAGATCTGATATGGCTAGAACATCTTCCTTTGCATTTTTTTTTTCATTGATACCCTTGATATCCTTAAACTTTTGTTCTTCCAGATGCATTTTCTTATTATTATTATTTTTTTGGAGGAACTAACAATTTAAAGGAGAAAGACAAAATTCCAAAGGGAGCTGAATTGGCCCATGCCCTCTTCCAGATTTGGAATCTTGCTTTGAATACTAATTTTGATTCTGGCTCCTGGCTTTGTGATCTGGCTTCCATTTTCCTTATCTGGAAAATGGGAGCGTTTGATCAGCATCCATTCCTACCCCCTCAACTTTTCAATATATGGCTCTTTATATTGGTTGGTATTATATCAAATTTATATAATATATATATATGCAAAATTATGTATGTAACATTATATTACAATTATGTTGACATTGAGTTGTAGGAACAGTGTGGTATATTGGGAACAGGATTGACTGTGGAGTCTCAGGATCTGAATTCAAGTCCTCTTGGTTCTGTGACCCGGCAAATCATATTTCTTCCCTGGACCTCATTTTCTCCTTCTGTAACACGTCCCTGTCTGAGGATCCCTTCCAGTCCAAACCCAAGCCCCTCGGTAGAGGCTGGAGGGGAGAGCAGAGGAAGCAGGGCCCCTGCCCCTTCGGCCCATCCCCCTCTCTGCTCTTCAGGGAGGGGTCGCCCCTCTCCACTGAGCCACTTCTAGGGAAATATGCGGAGTCATAACAATTGCAGACCTTCAGAGCCCCCCACGACCTCCCCCTCCTCTGGGGCACCGCTCCAGCCTCCCTCGCAGCAGCTTTGTCATAATCTGTTGGAGTTGAAGCATCAGAAATATTGAAAGACTGGACAGAAAATCAATGGGGAGAATCGGAGTGCGGGACTCGCGGGTCCCACTATTCCCCGACCTTTTATTGGCTTGGAACTCGTCCTCATTGTTCCGCCGCGCTCTCCTCGCAGCGGGGAATTGGATTTGAGTTGATTTTTCCCCCCTTCTTCTTCTTCTTATTACATTGAAGTCAGCCAGAGGGAGAAAGAACACAGGGGGATTGGGGAGGCCTCTGCCTCTGCCCCAGAATGAGCTCCCCCTCCCCCTGCTGCCCCTCCCTCCTTCCCAGCACATTCCTCGGCTGTATCCCTCACCCCCTGGGCCATCTGGGGGCCATCAGGGTGGCTCTCTTACTTTACAGAAGAAAAATAAGTGCTAATATTAAGGTGCCTACTATGTGCCTACTAGTGTGCTGAGTATGTCCCTTTTATAGAGTTATTATCTTTGATCCTCACAATGGTCCTGGCAAAGAGATGCTAGAGGAAACTGAGGCAAATAACTGTTAAGTGGTTTGCTTAAGGGTACACAGCTAGTAAATGTCTGAGGTTTGATTTGAACTTGGGTTTTCTTGACTCCAGGCTAACCCTCAACTTCTTTTTTTTTTTTTTTTTTTTTTTTTTGCTGAGGCAATTGGAGTTAAGTGACTTGCCCAGGGTCACACAGCTGGAAGTGTTAAGTGTCTGAGACCAGATTTGAAGTCAAGTCCTCCTGACTTCAGGGCTGGTGCTCTATCCACTGTACCACCTAGCTGCCGCTAACCCCTAACTTCTTAAATTGAGACCATATTGGGTCTCCTAACTAAATGTGGGAATTGCAAAATTATGATTTATTATCAGCAAATATCTGATTTGTATACCTATTTTATATGCTTATAAACCTGAGGTCACACAAAACCTTCTTGGGTGAAAAGGGGTTTCCAGTGGGAAAAGTACAAGATGCTCTGCTCTAACCACTTAGCTGCTTTGCTGCCTTTTTACCAAAAAAGAAGCTGAAGCTCATAGAAGTGGATTCATTCCAGGTCATACAGAAGTGTAGACCCTGCAAGGGACCTCAGAGGCAATCTAGTGCAACCTTTTTATTTTACAGAAAGGGAAACTGAGGCTGGGAAGGTTATGGGACTTACCCAAGATCCCACAAGTGATCAGTGACAGAGGCCATGATTCTCTAGCTCTTCTCAGTGTAGATTCATAGAATCCAGCCTTATAAGGGCTCTTGGAAGTCATCAACCCCAGTGCCCCCACTGTATAGATGGAGAAACTGAAGCCCAGAGAGGAAAAGTGAGCTAGCCCATGTCACACAGGGAGCAAGTGGCCCAGCTGGGTCTCCAAGTTCAACTTCGATGCCCTGTCCATCAAGCCACTTTTTATGCTCAGCAATCTTTTGTGTACACTCTGTCTCTTATCTCTCTCTGTCTCAGTCTCTCTCTTACTCTTTGTCTCTCCGTCTCTGTCTCTGTTTCTGTTTCTCTGTCTCTCTTTTTGTCTCTCTCTGTCTCACTCGGTCTCCATCTCTATCTCTGTCTCTTTGTCTTTCTGTCTCTGTCTCTCTGTCTCTGTCTCTCTTTTCTCACATGTGGGTATAAACACACACACATACACACAGACAGTTCATTCTCTTTTTTGTGTGCTACAATTCTATCCTCTCAAATACATAGAATTACATTCTTATGTATGTTTCAGATTTGAACCTAAATTCAAATTCAAATCTTCCTTTAGATAAATCCCCTTGTGTGACCTAGCAAAGTCATTTAATGTCTGTGTACCTCAATTTCCTCATCTATAAAATGGGCATAAGAATAGTACTTACTTCCTAGAGTTCTTGTAAGGCTCAAATGAGATGAAGTGCTTTGTAAACCTTAAAGAGCAGCGTAAATGTTAAATATAATTGTTATAACAACTATAGTTGTTGCTGTTGTTGTTGTGTAGCACTGGATGTGGAATCTGGATGACTCATCTTCCTGAGTTCAAATATGGCTTCAGCACTTACTAGATGAATGACCCTGAACAAGTCACTTCACTCTCTTTGCATCAGTTTCTTCATCTGTAAAATGAGCTGGAGAAGGAAATACCAACCACTCCAGTATCTGTGCCAAGGAACCCCAAATAGGGTCATAAATAGGGTCACCAATGTTTCCCAACTTTTGTTTGAATTGGAATATTGGGTACCCAGACCACTGCTACTGCCACTCTCAGATAACACAATAAAATTAATTTAAAAACTCATCTTAAAACCCTCCTTCCCACAAAGCCACACTATCCACAGAAGGAGTAAGTTTAATCTTAGGCTGTGGTAGTGGTTAGGTACAGATGTAAGAAATGTGTGTGATAAGGTTTAATTCACATCACCTGCTCTGCAAGTTCTTCCCTCTTTGGGTAGAATTGATATTGTTTGTCTTTTGTTTTCAAAGAGAACCAATGATATCATGAGCTTGATAAGTTGCATGGGAATTAGATTTGAGTGAGACAGCTTTGCAAAGATCTCATCACAGTCCCATGGTCCCTTGTAATGGTATTGCTGGGCCAAAGTCCCAAAATGCTCTCCAGAACGTGAATCTGTATACAATTTCACCAACAGTGCATTAGTGTCTCAATCTCCCCACATCCCTTCCAAAATTTGTCATTTTCCTTTTTTTCATATTAGTCACTAGGATAGTTGTGAGGTGGTGAATTGTTTTAATTTGCATTTCTCTAATCAATAATGATTTAGAGCATTTTTCATATGGTTATAGTTAACTTTGATAATTTCACCTGAAAACCGATGGTTCATATCCTTTGACTGTTTATCAATTGGGAAATGGCTCTTTTTTTTTTTTTATCAATTTGACTCAAATCTCCATATATTTGAGAAATGAAGCCTTTGTCAGAGACACTTGCTATATATTTTTCCAGTTATAATTACTAACTGTATTTCTCTCCATCCTATTTTCTTCCTGTCTAGTCAACTCTCTCTCTCTCTCCTTTTACTCTGTCCACCCTCAAAAATTTTTGCTTCTGACAACTTCTCTCCAATCCCTCTTCCCTTTCCTTCATTCCCTTCCCCTCCTATTTTCCTGTAGGATAAGAGATGTCTATATCCAAATACGTATGTATGCTATTTTCATTTTGAGTCAATTCCAATGTCCTCTCCCAACTCTTCCCCCATATTTCCTTCCACTTAAGCTATTTTGTCCCTCTTTTATAAAACCTATCCTATTCTGTCTCTCCATTTCTCTTTCTCACCTCTTAATTTTATTTCTTTAGCTATCATTCCATCATAGTCAACTCACAGTTATGCCTTCTGTCTATGTAAATTACTTCTAAGTGCCCTAATAATGATAACATTTTTAGCAGTTACCAGTATCATCTTTCCATGTGGGAATGTAAGTAGTTTAACCTTTTTTGAATCCCTTATGATTTCTCTCTTTCCTGTTTATCTTTTTTATGCTTCTTTTGACTCTTGTTTGAAAGTGAAACTTTCTCTTAAGTTCTGGTCTTTCCATCAAGAATGCTTGAAAATCACTATTTCATTGAATATCCATTCTCTTCCTGAAGGATTATATTCAGTTTTGGTAATCCTAGGTCTTTTTCCCTCTAGAATATCATATTTCAAATCCAATACTCCTTTAGAAGCTGCTAAATCTTGTGTTGTCCTGATTGTGGCTCCACAATATTTTAATTGTGGCTGCTTATATTATTTTCTCCTTTACCAGTGAGCTCTTGAATTTGACTATAATATTCCTGTGAGTTTTCATTTTGGTATCTCAAGAAGTGATTGGTGGATTCTTTCAATTTCTATTTAACCATCTGGTTCTAGAATATTAGGGCAATTTTACTTGACATTTTCTTGAAAGATGATGTCTGGGTTATTTTTTTGATCATAGCTTTCAGATAGTCTAATAATTCATAAATTATCTCTCCTGGATCTATTTTCTAGGTCAGTTGTTTTTCCAATGAAATGTTTCACATTTAAAAAAATTAATCTTTTGATTTTGTTTTATTGCTTCTTAATATCTCATGCAGTAATTAGTTTCTACTTGCCCAATTCTAATTTTTGAAGATTTTTTTCCCCAATGAACTTCTGTACTTCTTTTTCCATTTGGCCAATATTGCTCTTTAAGTAGTTCTTTTTTTCAGTGAATTTTTGTATATCTTTTCCCATTTAGTCAATTCTTCATCTCAAGGCATTCTCTTCATTTTTTTTTTGCTATCAGTTATTCTGTTCATTGTTTTCTTACATCATTCTCACTTCTTTTCCCAATTTTTCCTCTATTTTTTTATTTGATTTTAAAAATCCTTTTTGAGCTCTTCCACAGCCTATGCCAATTCACATTTTTCTTTGAGGCTTTGGATGTAGCAATTTTCATTTCATTGCCTTCTGAGTTTGTGTCTTGATTTTCCCTGTCATCATAGTAACTTTCTGAGATCATGATCTTTTTTTGGTTGTTTGCTCATTTCCTGAGCCTATTTCTTGACTTTTAAGTTGATATTAAAGTTGGGCTCTGCTCTTGGGGTAGAAGAAGCATTGTCCCAAGCTTCAGGGTTTTTTTTTACAGATGTTTTCAGAGCTAGTTTTAGGAATTTGCAAGATGTCAGTTCTTCCAAGATGGTATGATCTAAAAAAAAGGTGTATTTTCTACTCTCATGGCCTATGCTTTGGTCTGTGAATGACCACAAGCACTCTTTTCCACCCTGGAGTTGTGGCTGCGAGCTAGGGTGTGCTAGTGCTCCTCCTTGCCCTGGGATCAAGTATGGGCAATGTAACAGAGTCCTGTCCCTAGTGCTAGCAAAGGGAATTCTCTAATCTCCTTCTGACCAGTCATCCAACCCCCTTACCTTTGGTGGGCTGAGAGCTCTGGAAGCAGCTACTGCTGATTCAGTTGCCTTCAGGACCTACCTGAACTCACATTGCCTATGGTCCACCCTCACCCTGGTGTAATCCTGCCAACTTTCTAAATTGTCTTGAATTAGAAAATTGTTTCACCCTCTCTTTTTGTGTGTCCAGCATTTCTTTTGAGGTGTTATTTAAAGTTATTTGTAAGGGAACTCAGGAAAGCTCAGTCAAGTCTCTACCTTTTTTCTACCTTCTGGGCTTCAATGCTTCCAACTTTAGCTCATTTTAAAGATAACAATATTATGACAAACAGGCTAAGTGACTTGCCCAGGGTAATGTCTGAGTTCAAATTTAAACTTAGCTCTTCCTGACTCCAGGACCAGTGCTTTGTAGTCTGTGGTACCTCCTAGGTAGCCTAGGCTCTTTCTATAACACAAAATTATCTCTAGGATGTGATTCCCTGTGGTTAATACAATGATGATAAGCAAAGAATGTCAAGGATCCTAGGAACTGGAGGTAAGGTTGGGGTATGATCAGAGTAAAGGCAGGCCCAACACACACACACACACACACACACACACACACTCACACACACACACACATACACACACACTCACACACTCACACACACACACACACACACTCACACACATACACACACACATACTGTATATGTGGAAGTGAACAGTCTCAGCCTTGCAGTCATAGAACCCGGCCGTCCTCGGTGAGATGCCTTGAAATATTCATGGGAATAATATATCAATCTCTGTTCTCTCTCTGCTATAGCTCAGGAGTCTCTGCTCCCCTGTCTTCCTCCTGCCTCCCCTTCCAGATCATTCTATGATTCACCTTCCTTCTGACACTGTCTCTACCAGCAATGACTCAGAGTCAGTGTCTGGGCTTCTTGTGTCAGGAGGAGGACCCTTCGTAATAAAAGGGAATAAGCCAAGCCCTAGATCTTATTGTATCAGAAGAACTGGGGTCTAATATAGGATCTGCTGGGTAGAATCACAGAATTTCAGACTCCTAAGGACTCTCAGCAGAATCAAGTCCAGCTCAGGCCCAACCAAGGACCCCTTTCCAACCTCCCTGCCAGATGGTCTTCTATCTAAGACCTTCAGGAAAGGGGAGCTCTTTCCACTAGACAGCTCTCCTAAATAAGAAGCATTTCTCACATCAAGATTAGATTTGCTTCTAGATAACTTCCCCCCTTTTCTCCTGAGATATCCTCTTGTGCTTCCTCCACATGAAAGCCCCTAAATAATCAGCTCTCATTTCCTCCCTGAGTTTTCTCTTCTTCAGGATATATTTGCCCAGTTTCTCTCATATGACGTGGACTCAGGGACCTTCACCATCCTGGGGCCTCCTCTGGATTCTTCCATTTTATCAATGTCTTTCCTAAAATGTCACACCAAGAGCCAATCTTAATTCTAAAGCCCTCCCTCTCATGTCTATTTTTTATTTGTACGTAGTTATTTACACAGTGCCCCTGCCCTCCATTAGAATGTGAGTTCCTTGGGGACAGGAACCATCTTTATGTGTTCTCAGTGCCCATAGTGCCTGACACATATTAGGGGCTTAAGGCAGCTAGTGCTGGAGTTAGGAAGACCTGAGTTCAAATATGGTCTCAGATACTTACTACTTGTATGCTAATTAATATCTGTCTGCCTTAGTTTTCTTAGCAATAAAATGACATTAATAATTAGCAACTACTAGGGCATTTAGCACAGTGCCTGGCACATAGTAGGTGTTTAATAACTGCTTGGTCCTTTTCCTGTTTAATAAATAGTTATTAACTGATAACACTCCAGCTTTGGTAACTAGGGCAGAGGGAACCTCTAATTCTTTATTCCTGGAAGCCACATTTACAAACTTCCAACCCTCCATTCCTGGGTAAAATAGATTTTCTAATGGCTCAAAGCTCTGGAAAGAGTAGTAGGAATGGTTTTCTTCACTTTCTGAACTGAGCCTTTGAGAGAGGAGTGAACCAATAGTCAATAGATATTTATAAAGCAAAAGTCACTGTGCTAAGCATTGTAGATATTGTTTAATCATTTTTTGGTAGTATTTGACTCTCTGTGACCCCATTTGGGGTTTTCTTGGCAAAAATACTGGAGTGGTTTGTCTTTTTTTTTCCCAGCTCATTTTACAGATGAGGAAACTGAGGCAGATAGGGTGAAGTGACTTGCCCAGGGTCACACAGCTAATAACTACTTGAGCCCAGATTTTGACTGAGGTCTTCCCTGATTGTAGGCATTGTACTCTATCTACTGCACGAGAGAGAGAGAGAGAGAGAGAGAGAGAGAGAGAGAGAGAGAGAGAGAGAGAGAGAGAGAGAGAGAGAGAGGAGAGAGAGAGAGAGAGAGAGAGAGAGATAATCCCTACCTTCAAAGAGCACCCAGTCTAGTGGAACTATACTCCATCCAGAATCCCTGTGGAAAGAAGAGGACTAAACATAAGAAGTCAGACCTGGAGGAACAAAATATTAGGTAGATTTTGCAGGGGAAGGGGACTGATGATCTAGGAGCCTGAATGTAAATTTCTCCTTTAGGGTAGCACTATGATAAGTCTACAGAACTTTATGAGTCCCTAGGGGAGGGTGGGGTTCATCAAATGGGGATCTCAGTTCCCAAAGCCTTTCTGTTCTTTTTGTGAGAAATATATCACAGGATGGTATTATGGTTCTGCAGGAAGGTGGGACTTACCAGAGAAGATGAGGGAACTGTGTGGACTATTTGGGGATCCCTGGAATCATCTGTGCATTATTGCATCCTTTTTTTTTGAAGTTAGATACAGATATGCTCTGGCTACATTCTATGGCGGAAATAAAGAAGAGAAGAGAAGGAAGAAAGGAAAGAAGGAAGGAAGGAAGGAAAGACAAAAAGAAAGAAGGAAGAGAGGGAGGGAGGGAAGAAGGAAGAAAGGAAAGGAAAAGAAAGAAAAAAGAAAGAAAAAGAAAGAAGGAAAGAAGGAAGGGAGGGAAGATGGGAGGGAGGAAAAGAGGAAGGAAACTTATTTACTGTGCAACTTTGAATAAATCATCCCACATCTCTCCTTGGTAAAATGTATATGTGTGTGTGTGTGTATACATATATATTTGACAACCATATTTCAATGTAATTATTTTGTTTTATGCAGTGAAAAACCCAATTTTGAGGCAGGGTCCACCACACTACAGGGGATCCCATCACAACAGCTAACTCCCTCCTTTCCCCCCCACCAAGTGCCTTCAAGGTGGTCCCAGCTTTAAATGCTGTGACCCAGACACATCTGGACTCTCTCGGTGCAGACCCTTACTGGTTTCTGGGATTTTGCATTGCCCCCTCCCCCTTCATCCTCATCAGAACCAGGGCCCTGCCATCTTTCACCTGCTCTGACATCGTCAGCCAGCCGGGAATCGCTCCTTCTAATTAAATTGCTACCGACTGGCACTTTCCACTCCAGTCAATAGTTACTTTAATGCTATCAGAGGCAGAGCTGCCTCCTGACTGGAGATGTTTTCCCCGGCCCCTGATTCATCCTGACTGGCAGCCATTGGCCCAGGCCTCCCCAGTAAGCTCTGGCTGACAGGAGCCTCATGGTGAAAGGGAGATGGATGGAACTGGCAAGGAGACAGCTCTTCGGTGCCCCTTGGGCATAAGTGGAGGAGCTGCTAAGAGGGAGTCTGGTGCTAGGAACTGAAAGATGCATTTGGAAGACCTGGGTTCCAGTCTTCTCTCTAAAACTTTGTAATGTTATGATCTTGGGTGTCTCTTTCAGCTTCAGTTTTCTCAACTACAAAATGGGGCTAATAATGCCCACAATACCTACTTTTTAGGATTGTTATAAGCATCATCTGAGATTAGAGAATCTTGGTCCTTAAGGCCAGGGATGGTTTCATTCTTTGTTTTGATCTCACTAGAACCTAAAACAGTTCTTGGCACATAGTAGGGGCTTAATAATGGATAGCTAGGTGGTAGAGTGGATAAAGTGCTGGGCCTGGAGCCAGGAAGATCTGAGCTCAAATCCAGATCTAGGCACAAATTGTGTGACCCTGGACAAGTCCCTTCACCCTGTTTGCCTCAGTTTCCTCATCTATAAGATGTGCTGGAGAAGGAAATGGCAAGCCAATACAATATCTCTGTGATAAAAACCCCAAATGAGGTCGTGAAGACTGAAATGAATAAACAACAACAATAAAGAAGTTTAATAAATGTCTGTTGGTTGATTGATAATGTATGAAAAACACTTTGCAATTCTTAAAGGGACTCTTAAAGGACTCTTAGTTCCTCTCGTCTACCATTTAATGTGCAGGGTGCAAAATCTGAAGGCTGAGACAGACAGACCTACTATGTCTTGTGGATATTCTTAAAGCCTTCTAACCTTCAAATGTTTGTTTAAACAAGGCTTGGAAAAATCTCTCTTCAACTCTCTCTGTCTCCCTCTTCTCTCTCTGCCTCTTTCTCCCTTTCTTTCCTCTTTTTCTGTCTTTTTCTCTCTCCCCCTCTCTCCATCATTTTCTTCCCACCTCCTATTTCTCTCTTACTATTGAATTCCTATCCATATATTAAATGTATTGTCCTTCAGGATGCCTTGCCTGATCCCTACCTCCTCCAACCCACTAAGGCTGATAACAGCTTTTCCCCTCAGACCAAAGGGTCAACCTTGTTTACACTTCACCCAAACACTTATCACTCAATACTGAGCAGTACAGTGATGGATGGTAGTATCCCGCCCTTTTGCTCTGTGTTTGACATGGTAAGGGGATGCATGGAATACAAAATCTAGTTCAAAATTCAAGTCAACAAGGATTTATCAATACCTACTATGTGCCAGGCATTGTGTTGGGTCCTGAGGACAAAAATGAGACTCTTTTTCTCCTCAAAGAGTTTACATTTAACCTATCCAAAAAAGAACTCATCTTTCCCTACCCCCTCCTCCAAATTTCCCTATTATTTTTGAGGGCTCCATGATTCTCCCTAACAAACACCTAACCCTAAACATAGATGTCATCCTGGACTCCTTATTAACTTTCATCCTCCCATATCCAACCTGTGGCCAGGGCCTGTCTATTTCACCTCTGCAGCATCTCTCATCAATTTCACCTCTGCAGCATCTCTCACTAGTTTCATCTCTGTAGCATCTCTCATCAATTTCACCTCTGCAGCATCTCTCACTAGTTTCATCTCTGTAGCATGTCTCATCAGTTTCACCTCTGTAGCATCTCTCATCAGTTTCACCTCTGCAGCATCTCTCATCAGTTTCACTTCTGTAGCATCTCTTGAATGTTTCTCCTTCTCTCCTTAGACACTACCCCGACCACGATGCAGCTCTCAATCACCTGGACTATTGCAATAGTTAATGGGGGAGGTCTGTCTACCTCAATGTCCTTCCCACTCCAATCTATGCTCCATCAGCTACTAAAATGATTTTTCTGAAACTTAGGCCCCATCAAATTATCCTCCCTGTTCAATAAACTCCAATAGCTCCCTATGGCCTTCAAGATCAAATACAAAATCCTTGGTTTGGCTTTTAAAGTGCCTCATAACCTCTTACCTTTCTGGTCTTCTCATACCTTATTCCTGAACAAGTGATCTTGTGATCAAGTTATAGTGACTTTCTAACTGTTCTAGGAACAACATCCTCCAACTGTTAACTCTGGGCACTTTCTCTGACTGTCCCCCATGGCTAGAATGTTCTCCCTCCTCATCTACACCTCCTGGATATCTTTTTCCCTTTTCCTGTTAAGGCTCTACAATTTTTTTAGGTTTGTTTGATTTTTTATTTTTAAAGCTTTTTATTTTCAAAAAATATGGATAGATAATTTTCAACACTCACCCTTGCAAACCTTGTGTTCCACATTTTTCCTCCCCTTTCCTTCCATCCCTTCCCTTAGATAGCAAGTAATCCAATATGTGTTGCATTTCTTCTATACATATTTCCACAACTAACATGCTGCACAAGAAAAATCAGATCAAAAAAAGAAAAAAAATGAGAAAAAAACAAAAAGCAAACAGACAACAACAAAAAGGTGAAAATACTATGTTGTGATCCACAGTCAGTCTCCACAGTCCTCTCTCTGAGGGCAGATGGCTCTCTCCATCACAAGACCATTGGGATTGAAGACCCTACAATTACAAACTACAAAAGAAAGATTCATTTATGATGTTCTCCAGATTCTATTTACTCATGCAGGAAAGTAGGTAATGAATCCTTTAGTTCTGCAAGGCTGGATCATAGAGTCAATAAAAGGAAGAAAGTATTAAAATTAGAAAAGCAGGCTGGAGCCAGGTTTTGAAGGGCTTTGCACACTTTTATTTGACCCAAGAGGGAATTGAGAGCCACTAAAACTCTCTGAGTGGGGAATGACATGGTCAGTACTGAGCTATAGCAATATCGCTTTGGCCACTAAATGGAGGTAGAAGATGGATTGGAGATAAAAGAGACTATGCAGGGAAACCAATTACAAGACTACAAATCCAGGCCAGAAAGGATGAGGGACTAGACTGAGGTCCTGACTGTCTGAGAGAAGAGGAGGGGACAGACACAAACCATTTTAGAGAAGTAGAAATGGCAATACATGGTGATTAAATATGTTGGAAGGAGTTGAGGATGACCCTGAATGCCTCTGGAATTTTGAATCTAGAAGAATGAAATGATCTTTAAAAGAAACTAAGGTATTTAGAAGAGAAGAGTGTTTGTGGTATGTAAAAAGAAGGAAGGAAAAAAGCATTTATTAAATACTTATCCAGCCTCAGACATTTGTTAGCTGTGTGATCCTGTGCAAATCACTTCATCCTGTTTGCCTCAGTATCCTCTTCTGTAAATGAGCTGGAAAAGGAAGTGGAAAGCCAATCCACTATATTTGTCAAAAAAAAAAAAAAACCTAATAGAATCACAGAGTCAGACATGGATGAAAAGCAAATTAACATGTACAGGTGTATACTAAATGTTTTACAAATAATAACTCATTTGAACCTCACAACAAAATCTGGGAGGTAGATACTGTTCTTATCCCCATTTTATAATTCTCAGATCTTCCTGACTCCAGGCCCAGTACATGGCTGGAATGAGCTCAGTTTGGGGCAGGTTAAGTTCGAGATGCAGTGGGGAAACTGTTTCAAGTATCCAATAAGCAGTTGATGATGCTGGGCTCAGGAGAGAAATTAGCATTGAACATGAACAGCTAAGAACTACTGGCATATACTTGCTAATGGGACCGATAGATCAATAAACATTATTAAGGCATGTTAGATGCTAAGGATGCGAAGAGACATAAATCCATCCCTGCCCTCAAAAAGCTTACAATGCAATGGGAGCTGATAAACTCAACCAATGAGGAATAAAAAATAGAACAGAGGCTTTGGAAATGAGGAGTCCTACTTGGAGAACTCAAGGAGGTGAGGGATTTGTCAGAGAAGAGAGGTGAGAGCCAGATGGTGACATCAAAATATTAGGATTGTCACTGAAGATGGGAGCATTGTGGTATATTCAAGCACTTGGCTTGGGGCTAGGAGACTTAGGTGCTGGAGCTGGTTCTGTTACTAGCTCCCAGAGTAGTTTTACTTGTGTTAGTTTTCTTTGAGCCTTGAAAAGTGGGCCTTTATCACCTCTGACATCTACATTTGATGCCTGGGTGAGTATGTGCCTTGGGGAGAGTGACCTTCTAGAGTCATCTCAGGCCCAGGATCCTAGAACTAAGCTGGACAGACTTTTAGGAGTCAACAAGCCCAGTCCATACCTGATCCAGAATTCCCTCTGGAGCATCCTTGACAATCACACAGCCAGGTTCCACTTGAAGACTCCCAGTGAGGGAGAAACCATCACCTCCTAAGGCAGCTAATTTCACTTTTGGACAACTCTAATTATTGAGAAGTCTCCTCTCACATCAAGTCTGTATCCACCTCTTTCTAGCTTCCACTCACTGCACCTACTCTAACCTCTGGGGCCACTTGGATCAAGGCTAATCACTCTTCCACATGACAGCCCTTCAGATACTTAAAGACAGCTATTCCATCCCCCCACGTCTTCTCTTCTTCAGGATAAAATGTCCATTTCTTTCAACTAATTTTTACTTAGCATGAATGAGAGGCCCTTCACTAGATGTCCTCTCCTGGACTGAGAGTGAGAGCAAGCCCAAGAGAGTGAGAGCAAGAGCAAGAGCAAGAGCAAGAGCAAAAGCAAGAACGAGAGAGAGAGAGAGAGAGAGAGAGAGAGAGAGAGAGAGAGAGAGAGAGAGAGAGAGAGAGAGAGAGAACTACTCAGGGTGATGGCTCCATTTTTTCTTCATTTTTTTTCTTTCATTTTTATTTTCCACAACCCTGCAGATTCCTCCTTCCCCCATCCCTCCTTGGCTCTCTTAGCAGCTCTACCCCTCCCTTTCTCCAGCCCCCAGTCTTGGATGCCAAGAACTCAGGCCAACCGTTCCAAAGAAGAACATAGCCTTTTTAGAGTCTCCCATGACCCCCTGATACCCCCAAGCTGCCTACTTGCCTCCCTCCCCCTCCCCAGCCTCAAGCAAAGCAATCAATTTCTTTAGATACGATTTGGGATTCTAATGAACAGAATGATTTGGCATTTAAATAATTATCCACTCTCGAACTGTTAGCTCTGCTGAGTCGGGAGAAAATTTTGCATCTTATTTATGAATATGGTTTTCTTCTCTCGTTGGGTGCACATTTTCCCAGTCCCCTCCCCCCACCCCATTAAATGCATTTTCAGCACATGCTTCCAATGGTGCATTTACCCCCAACATGCTTGGCCCCAAAGTGCCTATTAACAACTTTTTTTTCCCCCTGCTATCAGCTCCTGATTACGGCCCTTTTTATCTTTACATTTCAATATCATTACAAATCCTAGTGTTATTCAAATTACATCAATTATTCAATTTCTCCTCCTCTGGAAGTAAAGTCAGCATCTTCCCAATGGTAGAATGGCTAATGCCCCAGTCCTTTCAGGAAAGATTTGAAATTCATGGGGGGATTTATTTGCCTTCCATTAACCTGGGGTTTTTGGCTCCAGCAGGAAAAAATATAACAACAATGAATTGATTAAAAACGCACAGCCAATTTCAGTTTTGTTTTAATAGAATCTGTAGATTGTTGAAGGAAAATTTGCCTTGAGGCAGCCAAAAAGGTGAAGAAAGCACTGGAGCAGAAGTCATTCCATGTCAGGGTCCTGTGACCCCTGTGATCCCATGATCTCTGGTACAGCCTATAGCCTGATGGGAGGAAAGGGCACTGCTATCACTGAGCTTGTGACAGTCCCATCACTTCCCAGCTCTTCGGTCTCCCTTGAGCTTCATGACCTCTGAGGGACATCCCCACACACCCAGGGAAACATAAACCCAGGCATCCAGGGAAAGCCCTCGAGGTTCAGAGGTGCAGGCTCTTCCTTACAGAGGTCACACATGTGTGTCTCTCCCCAAAACACATTTAAGCTGAGCCAGTGGAAAATACTGGCTCTAGTTCACTTTGTATAGTCTGGCTCTATGTAGACACAGACAGGTCTCCATATAGCCATTGTCGGGGTCACCAGGTGCTACCTGTCAACCCCCCATCAATTTTTCAGTCTTCCTGTTGATGGAAACATTTCCGCCCACTTCTCCTGTCTCACTTTCCTCATCTGTACGTGAGAGCATCAGACCAGATGATCCACAAGACCGCTTCCAGATCCAACATCCTGAGAAAGTTGGGTAATACTCAGTGGTTGCTGTATATCCTCCTCCTATCTCTCCTTGGGGTCTGGATTAGGCAGAGGACGAGGCAGATTGGGGTCCCTGAAGGATGAGCAAGTGGTATGGAGTGGTGGCTGATGCAGGGACAGGGGAAGGAGATGGGTTGGAGGACTAAGGGAGTCAGAAATCCTGGAGATCCAGGGTTACTCCATGGTACGGGAACCATATTAAAACTCAGATCTTGTCAAGTCTTCTTGGTATCGGGCCCTAGTTTACTTCTTTATAAGACTATATGGTTATTGTATTTAACTTATACTTTAACATATTTAATATGTATTCGTCAACCTGCCATCTGGGGGAAGGGGGAGGAGGAGGGGAAAAGCTGTAACAAAAGGTTTTGCAATTGTCAATGCTGGAAAATTACCTATGCATATTTTTTTGAAAATTAATTAAATTAATTAATTACTTTTAAAAAAATACTCTATGGTGAGTCTATGATTCTGTAGGCTCCTCTCAACTTTACCATTCTTTATGCTAAAGCACCAATGCTACCACCTTGGCCAGCCCCACCTGACCTTCTTCCACCAGTGGTGTTGTTAAGCAGGGAGACTATCCCCAGGTTCTGTGACTTTGGTGATCCTCTCCCAGGACCACTTCCTTCCTGCATCTAATCTCTCTGGGGTGAGAGCCACCCTCTCCTTATCTGACCCCATACACACAGAAGTGTTTGTGTGCTTCTTGCCTTCCTCCCTTCCCCCGCCTAGAAAAAAAAAAAAAAAAACAGCCTGGGTTTGCTCCAGATGAAATAATATCTAGCTAGAGCTCCTAGCTCTGACATTTTATGTTTTCAGATCCCACTCAGGTCTGCTTTTTTACATTCTAAGATCTCTATCCCACCCACCCCCAGCTTTGCCATTTTGTGTTCTCAGTTCTGAGGTCTGACATGCTATTTCTATTTACTGACATTCTATCATCCTAAAGCAGCTTCCAAGAGAGAGGCAGCATGGTATAGTGGTTAGATAACTGGCCTCAAAACAAGACAGACCTGAGTCCAAGCTCAGCCTTTGACATATACTAACTCTATGCCCTGGCCAAGTGATTTAAACCCTTAATATGGCAGGCATGTCTCTTAGACAGTGCTCCACAGAGTGCCTGGCACAAAGTAGGTGTCTGATAAATGTTTGTTGATTGACTACATTTTGGAGAGAAGGTACAGATCAGCATTAGTAGCTGGCGTTTCCTCACCTGGGAATTCCCCTAATTTTGAAATCACAGTTTCAATCTCGATCTTCCCCCTCTTTGTTCCAGGATCCCTTCTACCCTTGATATTCTATGCTGTAAGTTCCATTTTTCTCTCCCAGAGTTCATTGTATGATTGCTCTATTCTTCCTTTCTCCAGAACCCAGCATCTGGTTTCTACCTCTTTAAGTCACAGCCGCTCCACCAAACAGGTGTGGAGCCTGGAGAGCCTGTCACCTGGCTTCCTGCAGGCTCATGACACTGGAGATAGGCTCTGGGGCCTGACAACCGTGCTTGCAGCAGCCAGGCTGTGTTTACAGAAATAGTCTTTGATGAAGCAGATATTACCTCCACCTTTCCCTGCTGCCCCTCCCAGCCACCTGCATGTGCCAAGATTCCAGATCAGAGCACAAAATACGGGACACGGGGAAGAGGGACAAAGGGGCTCCAGGGGCAGGGCTGGACACCAAGGGGGTTTCCTGCTGAGGCCTGAGTGAATAAGGGCGAAACACCGATACCTTGGGCTTGAGCTCAACCCGACAAACACAGACATATACACCTGGAGCCAAAGAATTGTTTTTGTGGGGGTCCTTGAAATCTTGAGGATTAACCGAGGATTGAGAACATGGTAGGGAGAGAGAAAAAAGGGAGAGGAGAGGAAGTAGAGAGAGAGACAGAGATGGGGAGAGACAGAAACAGGGAGAGACAGCGAGAAAGAGACAAATCGAGTGATAGACATAGAAAAACAGGAAATGGAGAGGAGAGAGAGACAGAGACAGAGACAGAGATGGGGAGAGACAGAAACAGGGAGAGACAGTGAGGTAGAGACAAATGGAGTGACAGACATAGAAAAACAGGAAATGGAGAGGAGAGAGAGACAGAGACAGAGACAGAGATGGGGAGAGACAGAAACAGGGAGAGACAGTGAGGTAGAGACAATGGAGTGACAAACATAGAAAACTAGGAAATAAGACAGAGACAGAGACAGTGACAGAGATGGGGAGAGACAGAAACAAGGAAAGACAGTGAGATAGAGATAAATGGAGTGACATATGTAGAAAAACAGGAAATGGAGAGGAGAGACAGATAGACAGACATAGACACAGAGACAAGAGAGAGAGAGAGACCAAGACAGAGAGATAGAGACTTTGGAGCTAAGGAGTGGTAATAACAAAGAAAGCTCCCATTTCTATGCTGTAGATTTTCACAGAACAGAGGATACTTCCCAAATGAAATCAGAACCTGACCCTCCTACCAGAGAGAGCTCCTGGGCCACAGAATGCCTTCTTTCTTCTAGGGAGAAAATGGACCTTGAACATATCTTCTAGCCCCAGAACCTGCCCTTTACAATGAGTGCTAGCCTGTTTCCTCAATATTTCAACCAACTCTAGCTAATGAATTAGTGGGGTCCCTGTACCCTATTCCAGTTGGGATTTATGGCTGCCAAGTGATGGAGGCTCCAAATCTTGGATCATCCAATCAGGACATCAGAAATACAGTCATCACCTGCTGATTGCCAGGCCCATCAGTCAATCAGTGAGCTAATCCTAATCCCTTGTTGGATACAGAAATTTGGGGCTGGGATTGTGGAGCTGGGAAAGGAACAGAAAGGATGCTTTGAGATTCCATCAATGCTACTCATGAGCAATGTGACCTTGGGACTTAGTTTCCTTACTTGCTAAATGATAGAACTGCATTAGATCATTTCTGAGGATTGTTAGAGCAATAAATCACATGATGAGCCACAGAATTATTAAATGTTAGCCTGGAAATCCTGTCCCCAAAAGGACAATGGGCAATAGCCCTCGGGCCAGGGATGAGGGCAGGAGTTCATTGCTCTGAGCTCCAGTTACCATGGCACAGCCCACTCTACAGGGTCTGCTCCCTTTAAAAGAGTAATCAGCTGCGGAGGGTTGAGCCATCATGTGGTATAGTGGAAATAATGTCAGCTGGAGGATCTGGATTTGAATTGCACCTCTCCCATTTACAACTTGAATGACATTGGGCAATCCACTTAGCCTTTGTGAGTTCCCTCCAAGACAGTTCAGCACCACAGACAGCATCCCTGTCCATCTCCCACATTACTGAGACTTAGCTGCAACCTGACTAAACCTGACACAGGCTCCCTCTTTCCCCACCACCACCTCCCTTCCTGTTCCCTTCATGTCCCCTCACATCAGCCACATCGCCTTCTTTAGAGCTCCAAGGAACTGTCTCCAGGAGCTTCCAAAGGGAACTGCCCTGCCTCCCCCTCCTCCCTAGGGGCCAGCCTCAGCCCGCCTCCTCCCTCCCTCCTGTTCTTGTGTGTGTCCATTCTTTCCTGACTAGTTTACTGCCAATGACATTCAGATAAATCGCTGCTGTCAGTCAGCCCCAGTCCCACAGAAAGGCAGTGTCGGGGTGATGTATGACACCATCTCTAAGAACTAGTGTTCTCTCTCTCTCTCTCTCTCTCTCTCTCTCTCTCTCTCTCTCTCTCTCTCTCTCTCTCTCTCTCTCTCTCTCTCCCTTGCATTCTCTCCTCTTCTCCCTCTCTCTGTCATCTTCCTCTCTAATTTCTCTTTCTCTCTCTCCATCTCCCCTTCATCTCCATTCTTTTACCCTCTTGTGCCCCTTCTCTCTGCCTGTCTCTCCATTTTCTATCTCCCCTACCTTTCTTACATTTCTCTATTCTCTCCTCCCTGCCCCCCCACTCTCGCTCCCTTCAATCCCACTTTCTCTCCTCTGTCTCTTTTCTTAGCTCTTTTCTCAGTCTCTTCCTCTCATCTCCTCTATTTTCTTTCTTTCTACCTTCCATTTTTCTCTCCCCTTCTCTGTCACTTTCTCTTCTTTCCCATTCTCCTCTCATTTTCTTTGTCTTTATTCATCCTTTTTCTTTCTGTGTCTCATTTTTCATCAATTTTCTTTTTTCTTTCTCTCTCCCCATTCATTCTGTCTCTATCTATCTTACCCTCTTCTCTCTCTGGCTCTCCTCTCTCTTGAGGTCATCCAGGGTTTCTCTAAGGAGGTCTTCACTAAGGGGATAGGCCTTCCCATCTCCTCAACTCCCTGTTTCCTAAATATTTCAAAACAGGCCCCCTACTGATCCCACTACCACCTTATAGTGCCTATACCTGAAGCTTCAAATAACAGCTAATGAAGCCAGAGTTAATAATATCATTTCATATGAACTCTGCTGCCATTAAGGAACTAATGGGATTTAGTGGGGTTGAGGAAGTCCTTTTATCATGACTGCTTGGCAGTGGTGAGATCAAAACATTGCTTTGATGGTAGAGGTCAAGATAGCCAGAAACAACCTCGCACATCATTCATTTCAACCTCTTTCCTTCCTAAAGGAGGAAGCATCCATGGAGAGGTTGAACAATCTCCCCGAGTACTCAAATAATACATGTCAGAACTGGGTTTCAAACCTGGTTCTTCTGATTTCCAATATAGGGTTCTCCCCATTATATTACGATGCCTTTTTCAGCATCCCTCTCTTTTGAGTTCTTCCCTAGCTCATCAAGGTCCACTGTGGGGTTGTAGAAATAGCAAAGGACTTAGAGCTGGAAGACTTGAGTTTGAATTTTGGTGATGCTCATGTGACCTTGGAGAAGTCACTTTCTTTATCTAAACTTCTCTTTCCTCATCTATAAAATGAGTGGCCTGGATTAGTTTTAAATTAGTGAATCTTTTCAAATAAAAACTGATTTTTCAGGTTACAAAACACTTAGGACTATTGAATTAGAACTGGGACGGATCATAGAAATCAATGAATCCAACCCCATCTTTTTTAGATGAGGAAACTGAAGTCCATAGTAAGGTTAAGTGACTCCCCCAGAGTCATACAGCTGATAAATACTGTCAGGGGTAGGATTTGAACACAGGCCTTCCTGACTCCCAAACCAGCAGCTTATCTACTATGCAAGCCATGTTGTTAGTCATTTTGCAGACATAGTCTCTTTGAAGCCTCTTGATGATCCTGGTATTAAGGCTCCTATTTTATAGAGGAGGACAGCGACTCTCCAAAGCTATTAAACAGCAAACCAGGACTGGAACCTAGGATTTCTGAAGTCCTACCTAGCATTCTTTTTCTCATTAATTATAATGGGAAGGGGAACTCAAGAGTAGTGGTCTCTATGTCAGGGGTGGGGGTGGAGATCCAATAAGCAAGGAAGAAGAAGCCAATTGACCCTGGTTGCCAGCAGAATAAAGTTGATGTAAGGATGGAGGTGATCTAGAAAATTACAGTGAGGGTGAATAGAGTCATAGAAGAGTTGAAGACAGAGAGACAAAGAGACAGAGAGAGACAGAGATAGAGAGAGAGAGAGAGACATAGAGAGAGAGAGAGAAGAAGAGAGAGAAGAAGAAGAAGAAGAAGAAGAAGAAGAAGAAGAAGAAGAAGAAGAAGAAGAAGAAGAAGAAGAAGAAGAAGAAGAAGAAGAAGAAGAAGAAGAAGAAGAAGAAGGAGAAGAAGGAGAAGAAGAGAGACAAAAACAGAGAGTTTGATGGTGGAGGATAGCCATGGAATACAACTACCAAATCAGGACTATGGGAGCCCCAGGGTGGGAGCTCTAGAATTGAAGTAGTCAAGACCTTCACAGTCTTGTCTCTGGTTTTTGGATTTTGCCTTTATCCCCATCATTCTAATAATAGTAATAAATAACTTAATTATCATTTAAAAATCTTCAAAGCACTTTTCATACATTGCTTAATTTGAGCATCAGTCACCAAGCATTTATGGAGCACCTACTACTACTGTGTTAAATGCTAGGCATTTGAAAAGAAATAAAAGACAGTTCCTGCCGTCAAGGAACTTACATTCTAACGGGAAGACAACATGAAAATAAACATGCATAAATAAATTATAGAAAGAATAAATTGGATATAACCAATAGAGGGGGTTTTTGAGTGGTTGTGAGACAGGGAATCCTATGAGATAGGTACATTTCTTCAGATCTGTGATTTTGCTGATGTGGAAACTCCCTCCATTGATGCATATTGGTAACTTATTTGTTATTTGTAGTCTTCAAGAAAGACCAAAATTAAATGAGTTGCCCAGGGACACAGAGCTAGTAAACATTAGTGGCAGGACTTAAGCACACACCTTTTTGATTTCACAGTTGATCCTTTAGTCCTAAGCCAGGCTATCACCCAAGCTAGGTTTGACATGTTTTATTTAGTCCCCTTCTTAAAGCTCCAGTGGTTAAGTGATGGACCCATGGTCCCTAACTGTCAGTGATGAGATTAGAAACTGGAGTTTCCTGACTTCAAAATTGACCCTATACTCACTAAGCCAAGATGTCTCTCGAGGTAGTTTCACCAGGTGTTTATTGTATTCACTTTGCAGACAAGGAAACTGAGACCCAGAGGTTGTTACATGCCCAAAGTTACATGGTTACTATGTGTCAAAGATAGAATGTAGACCCAAGTCTTCCTTACCCTACATCCAGCACCCTATCCATTTTGCTCCATTGCTTCTATCCTAATCATTCTACACCTTGTACTATACTCATCGGTGTACAAGTTGCATCATCTCCAGGTCAGTCAGGTACTGCTTGTCTTTCATCTCTGTATTCTTAATTCTTGGCAAAAGTCTTTTGCATAGAGAAAGTGCTCAATAAATATTTGTTAAATGGATGGATAGATAGATGGATGGGTGAATGGGTGGGTGGAAGAATTATCACTGATCAGACCAATATATAGAATGGTGAGCAGGGAGTTGTTTGAATCCTGAAGGTGGGAGGACCAAGGAATCTTGGCTCTAGAGCCTAGACCTGCTATCCTAAAACTTCATGGTGGTAGAGGAGAGTGGTCCAGGATCTAGTTCAATGAGGTTTCTGTCTGAGTTATTGCAGCAGCCTTCTTTGTTTTTTCTGTCTCCAATCTTTATAAAAGATACATACAAAGCAAATTCAAGTTGACCATGTCTAGAAAGGGACTAGCAGTTGGGTATGTGTGAGTAGAATAATAAAGCAGGGAAAGCATCTTTCTGAAGGTGATGCTTAAGTGAGTCTAGAAGGAAGCCAGGGAGAAAGAGCATCTAGGCAGGAAGTGAAAAGGTGAGGAAGACAATGCAAAGGCAGTGCCATATCAAGAAGGCCAGTGACTGGAGTGCAGACTGTATGGTTATGTGAGAAGGTTGGAGACATGAGATGGGACTAGGTTCTGAAGAACTTCAAATGCTAGATATTTGATCAAAGAGGTAATAAGGATCCAATGAACTTTATTGAGGAAGGGAGAGGATATGGTCAGAGCTTCGATTTAGGAATCACAATGGTAGCTGAGTGGAAGATGAATTGGAATGGAAAGAGATTTGAGCCAAGAAGACTACCCAGACAACTAGACAGGGTGAGAGATGATAAGAACCTGCATCGGGATGATAGCTATGTGTGAATGAAGAAAAGGGGTATATTGGAGAGATAATACAAAAATAGAAATGGAAAATTTTGACAAACTGCCCAGATATATGGGATGAGTGAGCCACAATCTATCTCAGTTCAATTCTTAGCTTTATTAGCTTCATGTTCTACTAATACTGTTCACATATTCTATGTTCCAATAAAACTTAACTACTTCCTTTCTCACAAAACGATCTTATAATTTCCCACCTCCATGGCTTTGGTTAAAATTCCCCATTTCCATCTGTCAACATCCTACCTATCCATAAAATTTAGAATTAGAAGGGACCTTAGAATTAGTAGGCTCAGACTTAGCACTGAAAACTACCTTGGGAGTCAATAAGTTTAACCCCCTCATTTTACAGAGGAGGAAGCTGAGACCTCAAGGAAGTAGAATGGCTTGCCTAAGATGGTAATCCACATCCACAGCCAGGATTTTAAATCAAATATCCTTGGTCTCCATATCTCCTGTTCTTTCTATGACACCATGTTACATGAATATATGTTACATGATCCTCTCATATAGAAATGATTTCTCCCTTTTCTGATCTAAGAGAACTTTAGGCTTCTAGGACTTTATTAGAGTTAGAAGGGATTTAGGGATATCTTCAAGGACTCCAATTATCTTCATTTTATAGATGAAAAAACTGACACTCAGAAGAGGAAATTTGCTTTCTATTTGTCTTAGGCACTCATAACACCGTAATTTATGGGAGGACTCCCAGGTTAGCTTTTTCTTATTTCCCACCGGGTTACTACATTCTTTTGGATTTTGTCCATTATACTTCCAGGTACCTCATCATCTTCCAAGATCAAATTGGCCTTGTCATTCACATCGCATCAACCCCTTCTGTCTTCTGTCTTCTGATTATTAGAAGGTGGAGTGAGGAACTATTTCCAAAACTTTCATTGATTGGGAGCACCCAAATCAATCATCTCATCATTTTTCCCTTGACTTCACTCCTTTGAATTTCTCTATCATTCCCACCCCTTCTCAGCCTTCTTTTCTATGTTGTTTTGCCCTATTGGATTGTAAGCTTCTTGAGGGCAGTAACTGTCTTTTTTGTGTGTGTGTATTTGTAGCCCCAGAGCTTAGCACTGTGGCCAGCATATAGTAGACACTTAATAAATGTTTATTGACTGACTAGTTAATATGTGTTGTATTTTTCTGTATGCATTTTTTTAAAAATTCCTTTTCTTATATTCTAAGTTTCTTGAGGGTAGAAATCATGCTTTATGTTTCTTTTATCTTTCTGTTAGAACATGCACTTATAAGGAATCATAGTGAGTAAGTAATCCTAAGTAAGTCTCAGTATTGTCTTTTGTGTAACTTTTTGTGGAGAACACGAGAATGTGCTTGCAGTTATCTGATGGAATGACAGGAAACATAAGAAAGGAAGGCCATCCTTCTTGTGTATTGATTAATAAGTTTCCTTTATTGCTGACCTATGTTTGCTTTGGAAACCTGGTCAGTTCCTTGAGAAAATGCAGTCACCCTAAAGGAATGAACAAATATTCTCCTTGATGGGTCCCTTAAGATGGAGCACCCTGTACCTGGGAGGCTGCTTTGTCTCAAGAGTCATATATCAAATGAGAATACTTAGTATAGTGCCTTCTTTGTTCTCAGTCTATAAAGCCTCTTAGTGGGAAAAAAGATTTTGAGAATCTCATCCAGGAAGGACTGAACAGCTTTCTTGGGATTTTTTTTCCCACTCGAATGGCTGGGATCAAGAATTCTCCCAGCCAAGGAATTCAAATGTTGTTGCTTCCTCAGAATGGTGATGGTGTATGTTGTTTGTTTGTTAGTTATATTGTCTTTATTGTTACTGTTTTTGTTAATTATATATTACTTTTAATATATATTATGCTATGTTTCCTCTTCCCTTATGTGTTACCTGAATTAAAATTCAGAGCAATAATAAACTTGTACCCATCATCTGTAAGGCTGTGCCTGTTGAATGTGAATTCCAAACCTAGATTAACCTTACACCACTATCCCAGCAGTATCTTTCTCTTATTGGTGAGTTCTTCCCAGAACCTGATTTGGAGAGGGACCCAAGTCAGCCAAGTTTCAATCCCCTCCTAACTGTTCTTTTGACTTTCTGGACTTCAATGTCATTCCTCTAAGTGAGTACCATAGTCCTGCTCCCTGGCTTCCCACTTTTCAGCTGCTTTCTGTGTATTGTCTTTCCTTTTCAAAATGGAATCCCGTTGAGAAAAGGACTTTTGTTTATTTTTGCTTATATTTGCATTTGCAGACCATAGTCCAGTGCTTGGCATATGGTGAGAGCTTAGTAAATGCTTGTTGCCTCCAAGCACTGTACTCTACACCCACCAGGCAGGGAGTGAGCAGCTGGGCAATGGGTAGGGAATGCAAGGCGCCTGGCCTGGAGGCTGTTGGGATGCTACTAACTTATCCTTGGATAAATAACTTTTCTCTCTGGGTCTCAGCTTCTCTCTTATAGAGAACAAAGAGAACTGACTTGAATATCTTTAGGGTTTTCTCTACTGCTGACATTCTACATATCAAATAAAATACTTGGAGAGGCAGCCTGGTATAGTGCCTAGAGAGCTGGTCTTGCTGTCAAACATTCAAATCCTGCTTCTAACCTTGGCTTTGTGACCCCTGGCAAGTCCCTTAACCAGTTTGTGTGACAGAAACTCTCTAAGATGATAAGTCACAGGTGAGTTTTTTAGGAAGAAAGAAAGAAAAGAAACAAAGAAAGGAGGGAGGGAGGGAAGGAAGGAAGGAAGGAAGGAAGGAAGGAAGGAAGGGAGGAAGGAAGGAAGGAAGGAAGGAAGGAAGGAAGGAAGGAAGGAAGGAAGGAAGGAAGGAAGGAAGGAAGGAAGGAAGGAAGGAAAGAAGGAAGGAAGGAAAGAAGGAAGGAAGGAAGGAAGGAAGGAAAGAAGGAAGGAAGGAAGGAAGGAAGGAAAGAAGGAAGGAAAGAAGGAAAGAAGGAAGGAAGGAAGGAAGGAAAGAAGGAAGCAAGGAAGGAAAGAAGGAAAGAAGGAAGGAAGGAAGGAAGGAAGGAAGGAAGGAAGGAAGGAAGGAAGGAAGGAAGGAAGGAAGGAAGGAAAGAAGGAAGGAAGGAAGGAAGGAAAGAAGGAAGCAAGGAAGGAAAGAAGGAAAGAAGGAAGGAAGGAAGGAAGGAAGGAAGGAAGGAAAGAAGGAAGGAAGGAAAGAAGGAAGGAAGGGAGGAAGGAAGGAAGGAAGGAAGGAAGGAAGGAAGGAAGGAAGGAAGGAAGGAAAGAAGGAAGGAAGGAAAGAAGGAAGGAAGGAAGGAAGGAAGGAAGGAAGGAAGGAAAGAAGGAAGGAAGGAAGGAAAGAAGGAAGGAAGGAAGGAAGGAAAGAAGGAAGCAAGGAAGGAAAGAAGGAAAGAAGGAAGGAAGGAAGGAAGGAAGGAAGGAAGGAAGGAAGGAAGGAAGGAAGGAAGGAAGGAAGGAAGGAAGGAAGGAAAGAAGGAAGGAAGGAAGGAAGGAAAGAAGGAAGCAAGGAAGGAGAGAAGGAAAGAAGGAAGGAAGGAAGGAAGGAAGGAAGGAAGGAAGGAAGGAAGGAAGGAAGGAAGGAAAGAAGGAAGGAAGGAAAGAAGGAAAGAAGGAAGGAAGGAAGGAAGGAAAGAAGGAAGGAAGGAAAGAAGGAAAGAAGGAAGGAAAGAAGGAAGGAAGGAAGGAAAGAAGGAAGGAAGGAAGGAAGGAAGGAAGGAAGGAAGGAAGGAAGGAAGGAAGGAAGGAAGGAAAGAAGGAAGGAAGGAAAGAAGGAAGGAAGGAAAGAAGGAAGGAAGGAAAGAAGGAAGGAAGGAAGGAAGGAAGGAAGGAAAGAAGGAAGGAAAGAAGGAAGGAAGGAAAGAAGGAAGGAAGGAAGGAAAGAAGGAAGGAAGGAAAGAAGGAAGGAAGGAAGGAAGGAAGGAAGGAAGGAAGGAAAGAAGGAAGGAAGGAAAGAAGGAAGGAAGGAAAGAAGGAAGGAAGGAAAGAAGGAAGGAAGGAAAGAAGGAAGGAAGGAAGGAAAGAAGGAAAGAAGGAAGGAAAGAAGGAAAGAAGGAAAGAAGGAAGGAAGGAAGGATCTCAGAGTTATAGGAGATGTCAGAGGCAATCTAGTTCAACCTTATCCTGATTGAGAATCCCTCTGTCACATCCCCAAGAAGTAGCCACTTGGGATTTGGACCCCTCTCCAAAACAGGTATTAGGCTGACTACTAACCTGAAGGTCTACAGAGCCATTGTGCTGACCTCATTGCTGTGTTATTGTGGAAACTGGATGGTATACCAGCACCATGTCAGGAAACTGAATCTCTTCTACTTGAATTCTTAGGGAGATTTTGAAGATCACTTAGCAGGGTAAGCAGATAGACACCAAGGTCCTTTACCGAACTAACCAGCCAAGCATTCCAACTCTACTGCAGAGATCCCAACTCCATTGGGCTGGCCACATTGAATGCCAAATGTGCGCTTGCCTAAAAGACTATTTTATGGAGAACTCACGCAGGGCAGGTGCTCATAAGGTGGTCAAAAAAGTGATACAAGGACACTCTCAAGATCCCTGTTAAGAACTTTAGAATTGATTGTATGACATGGGAGATCCTGGCACAGGACCGCCCAATGTGGCGTGCCCTCAACAGAGAAGGTGCTGTGTTCTATGTGCAAAGCAGAATTGAATTAGCCCAGAAGAAAATTGATGTGCACAAATTTAGAGAATTCACCCCAAATGTTCACATGGACAATTTGTGTCCAACCTGTGGTAGAGCATTTCAATCTCACATTGGTCTGATCCCAGTCATCTACACTATATCTTGACTATGATATAATGATAGCACTTAGGTCCCCTTTGAGAAGGAAGGACAACAATCAACCAACATGTATCTAGATATAAATAGGATTTGAAAGGAAAAATTGCATTGGAGGATTGTAAGATCCTAGATTCAGAACCAGAAGAGACCTCGATAATCACTGAATCCAATCCCATCATTTCACAATGAGGAAACTATGGCTAAAGAGATGGAAGTGGCTTCCCTAATGTCTCACAGATGACCAAGTCTGGATGGCAGGAATGCTTTCCCCGCCCTCCAGCCTCCCAGGTACCCCTGACTATTTCCTGCTGTGTAATGGACTGGAAAAAAGCTGGAAAGCTCTGGGTTTCTCCTTTCCTTCACCTTCAAGACAAATAGATATCTCCAGGATGAGCTTAGCCCCTTCTGGAGCCCAGGGGCCTAGCAGTCCAGGGTCAAAGGCCAGTCAAGGACCCCATCTCCAGGCCCTCTGATGCCTGTCATGGTTACCCCGCCCCTCTCAATTCTGCCAAGCTGGGATCCCATTATCTGTTTTGCACACGGCCCTCAGCATGTCAAAATAATGGACTATCCGTGTCCTCATGGGGGAGGCCTCCAGGGGGAGTGATATATGAAACGCTATTGTTTGATCTGAATGCAGTAGGCGACATTCCTGATAAAGACTTTACCAGTGGAGCCGGGCTCCCTATCAGTGTTGCCGGTTTGGAGACTTTCCCAGATGGACAGCTTGGGGGAGGATGTCTGCTGCCTAGGATGGGGGGTGGGGGGAGCTGGAATCCAGGCCTGCCTGCCCTGCCTCTGAGCTGGGAGGCAGTCACACTGGGAGGCTACAGGGAAAGGCAGCTTCCCAGTAACCACTGATTGACGAGCTTTGTGACCTTGGAAGTGACCAAATCACTTCTCTCTCTGAGCTCTGATGGAGACATGATGGTATTGGACTTTCTTGCCTCTGAGTTTCTGTGTGGCTCTAAATATATAATCCTATGATCCTAAGAACTAATCCTGCTTTGGCTACAAGCTTGCTATGTGTGAACTTAAGAAAGTCTCTTCCTTCTCTGAACCTTTCTGTCAAATAAAGGGGTTGGACTCAAATACCTTGAGGTGTCTTTCCAGCTTTAAAGTCTCTCCCCTGTGAGCCCATCATCATCAGAATTTCCCTCTCCCTTGCTTTGTTCCCTCTGCTTCTGAGTTGGACAGGACCCCAGTGACTTTCTTTTCTTTTCTTTTTTTTTTTAATTTTCTTTTTTTTCTTTTTATTTCTTTTTATTTTTTCCCCAGTGACCTTCAAGTCTACCCACTCCTTAAAGCCAAAGACCATTTTTTGCCTTTTTTTGTATCCCCGGCACTGAGCATGATGCTTTACATATTTTTGTTATTGTTGCTCAGTTGTCTGATTCTCTGTGATCCCATTTGGGGTTTTCTTGGCAAAGACACTGGAGTGTTTTGTCATTTCCTTTTCGGGATCACTTGACATATGGAGAAACTGAGGGTAGAAGGGTTAAGTGACTTGTCCAGGGTCATGAAGCCATAAATATCTGCAACCAAATTTGAATTCAGAAAGATGAGACCCAGTACTATCCACTGTGCCACTTAGCTGCCCCTGCTTGGTATATAGCAAGTGTTTAATTAATGTTTGCCGACTTAAGTGACTGTCTGACTGAATGAACAAGTATCTCCACTAGAACATACAGACTAGTGTTGATCCAGCCACTGCTTGAAGACCACCAGCAAGGGACAATCTATCCTATCCCAGAGGCGGCCCACTTCACTCTGGGACAGCCATTAGGAAGATAGGTCTTTGGTTTCTTCCACTGACCTTAAGCCCAAACTAGGCTCTTTTTAACTTTTACCCAGTGTTCCTGGTTCTGCTTCTAGGGCCAACGAGAACAAAGCTAACGTCTCTCCCTACAACAGCATTTGGAATCCCTAGAGAAAGCTCTTGGACCTTCCCCACCTTCTTCTCTCTCCCAATGTGAGTTCTAACGAGAATTGCTCCTTAGAAAAGGTCATAGGAGGGAGGAACTTGGCTTCCATTTCCAGCTCTACTGCAACTGTTGAACTTTTTCTGAGTTGGTTTTTTTAAAAATGGCAGTGATGATAATTCTTGCCCTTCCAACCTGGCCAGGCTGGGTAATTGTGAGGATGAAATGAGTTACTAGCTGTGTAACCTTTGGTGAACCTTTTAAATTCTCTGGACTTCAGTTTCCTGGTCTATAAAATGGATCAAATAATGGCTTCTGAGTCCCGCCCATCCCCACCCCCATTTAGATATATGATAATGGATTACTGCCTTTCAGGAGGAGGTTATTATATTTCAATGGGCTAATGGGTCGGCCTTCCCATTTTAGCAGGAAGGGGCCTTCTAAATTTAGAAAGCACATTATACTTCATGAATGATGCTACAGTGTGGAGGCGTTTGCCGGGGCAGACACATCTGAGCAGGTGCATCCTCCTGATGCCCCTTAGGAGGCCCCGTCCTCGATTGATGTAGCGGGCCAGTCTAGAGAGCTCCTAATGTACTTCTGTCCATGTCAGTGCAGTCTAAAGGCAGCATGTAGAGTAAACCATGTGTTCCACATCTGCCTGAGGCTGTGTGATTCGGTGCATAGAGCACTGAATTTGAACCTAAAGTATATGGAGGCAAACCCTAGTGCTTTTACTTATTGGAGCTAAGTTGGAGCTTATTGGACTTGGGTAAGTCACTTTATCTCTTTGTGACTTGGTTCCCTCATCTGTAAAATCAGTGAGATAGATTAGATTATCTCTAAGGTCCTTTTTAATCCTAAATTCATAATAATATCAATGAGTGATTTCTTATTTTAGCTTTTTAATTATATTTTATTATAATTTTTACTATAGCTTTTTATTTACAAGACATATGCATGGGCAATTTTTCAGCATTGACCCTTGCAAAACATCCTGTTCCAACTTTTCCCTTCCTTCCCCCACCCTCTCCTCTAGATGGCAGATAGTCCGATACATGTTAAATATGTTAAAGTATAAGTTAAATACAATATATGTATACATATCCATACAGTTATTTTGCTGCACAAGAAGAATCGGACTTTGAAATAAGGTAAAAATAACCTGAGAAGGAAATAAAAAATGCAACAGAGGGTTGGAAAGGCTATGTTGTGGTCCACACTCATTTCTCATACTTCTTTCACTGGGTGTAGCTAGTTCTGTTCATTACTGAACAATTGGAACTGATTTGGAATATCTCATTGTTGAAGAGAGCCATGACCATCAGGACTGATCCTCATACAGTATTGTTGTTGCTGTGTATCATGATCTCCTGGTTCTGCTCATTTCACTCAGCATCAGCTCATGTAAGTCTCTCCAGGCCTTTCTGAAATCCTCCTACTGATCATTTCTTACAGAACAATAATATTCCATAACATTCATATACCATAACTCATTCAGCCATTCCCCAACTGATGGGCAGCCACTCAGTTTCCTGTTTCTGGCCACTACAAAAAGGGCTGCTGCAAACATTTTTGGGTCCCTGAAAAGGCATTTTTAACTTTCTGCAATGAGTCAGATCCTATACTAAATATTGGAGACATAAGAAGACTCAGAGGTATAGTTTGTGGGAGTACATCAGAAACGAAGCTGATTCACAGATAGAATTGCCTTCTTTCTTCCAAAAGAAGGTAAGGACCCTAAGGGAGTTTTTTTTAATTTTGTTTTGTTGTCTCTGACACTCAGGGTGATTCTCTCTGTGTCTTTATCTGTCTGTCAGTGCATTCATATAGCAACAATTATGTATTGGGCACTGTGCTAAAGGTGTCACAAATATTATCTTATTTAATCCTCATAACAACCCTGGAAACTGGGTGCTATTATGATCCTTAGTTTACAAATGAAGCAAACTTAGACAAAGAATCCCACAAGCTACTGTGTGGGATCAAATTTTGAACTCAGCACCCTCTGTACCAACTAGCTGCCCCAAAGCAATGTGGTTCATCCCTCAAACTATTTTCATACTACTGAGTAGCATATAGAGGAGAAGTGGCCAAGGAAGGGAGCTTTAGACTAGAGAATCACAGGGATGATTCTCTTCTGAGAACCATAGACTAGTCAACTACTACACCTTTTCAATAGCAATGGTAGTGTTGATTTGATTATTGTTCTGGTACAATAGGTGAATAGAGGGAGGGCAGTAGGTGTACCCACATAGCTATGGGGCAACTGGTAATGGAGCTGAGTAGTCTCCAGATCTAACCAGATGTAGCTGGTTTGATAAATTTCACTCACCAATCTGGACAGCTGAGCCCTAGGTCAGGATGCTACAGTTGAGTAGATTAACTCCCTTGAATTGAGGGAGCTCATGGCTCCTGGAGGCCCATTTCAGAGAGGGGAATGCTCTTGGTTGTCAGAAGCAAAGGAGATAATGAGATGTCCTGGTTGGGTTATCCCTGACTCTCTGATAGAGCACCGAATGTGATATTTGAGTCACCAAAAACATTTGGGTACATAGGAAGTGGTGTGTTGTAATGAAAAAAGTACAAGACCAGAGAACAGAACACCTGGGTACCAGTTCTGGCCCTGCTACTTACCTGCTACTTACATAATAGCAGGGCCAGAATTGATACCCAGGTGTTCTGTTTTCTGGTCTTGTACTTTTTTCACTTTTTTAACATTTCTGAGTCTTAGTTTCCTGATCTCTTAATTAGGAATGGTGGATCAGGAGCAAAAAAAAAAAGAAATAATAGCTCCTCTGGTTTGCCAAAGAATATCTTTTAAAGACATCATTGAAGGCTCCCAGAATATTAGGTAAGTCCTCCTGGAGAATTTATGGGAAAGAACTTTTGCATGAGAATTATTAAAAAATGACAAGATCTGGATGACTAGTGATCTTCACCTGGTAGAAATGTCTACATTCAAAAATGAGATAAGTAAAACCAGGATAATAATATTTGTACAACTCCCTTACAGGACTGTCATTTAATTAGGATTAAATGAGATAATGAGCATAATGGTAAAAACCCTGTATAATATTTGCTGTCCTTGACAATCAAGATGATGAAAGGAGAGGATCTGAGGCTGAACTAAGACAACTGAAACACAGAATCTCAGGGTTGAAAGACCCTAGGAAATATGGAGTCCAACCTCACCTGACAAGAATTCTCCCCACACTATCCCTGGCAAATAATCATCCTGAAAAAAAAGAGTCATCATCATCACCATCCTATTTCTACTTGAAAATAATGGAGAAAACTTCTACCTCCTGAAGTAGACCATACCACATTGGGATAATTTGGATTGTAAGGAAATTTTTGTTTTCATAAAATTAAAGCTTGCTTCTCCCAAATTTTCATCCTTTGCTCCTAGTTATGCTCTCTGAAGCCAAACCAAAACAAGCCTAATGCCTTTTCCTTGCATATCCAACCTCCCCATTTCTTCCCCACCCAACTCTTCTCTTCTCCTGCCCAGTCATTCCCAATTCTTCCAGCCCAGGAGAATGGTTTTTACCAGGGAATCCTATGGAGAGTGGGAATAGTAATGAGCTATGCTTCTTTTCCAACTCCACACCAAGGTCATCAACAAGGGGTCCTACAAGAGAAACAGCTAGCCTTCGCATTTCGTTCAGCACCATGGACAGGGACCCAGGCGCTTACTCAGCAGCCTCGCATTTCTTGGCCCCATAATAGCAAAAATAATATTGATGATTGTTGGCATTTCTGTACTGGCTTGTCATCTTCAAAGTGTTCCATTATGTCAGGAAAGACTAAAAAAAACTTTGTGAAGCCAGCAAGGCAGGAGATGTATCCTCATTTGACCAAGGAGTAAACTGAGGCCAGAGAGATAAGATCACTTACTCAAGGACAGAGAGCAACTTAGTGTGGACAAATGTTTCATATATTCTAAAATGCTCCACTCCTCCATTCCTGAGTCAAATAGCCTTAGAATATAAGGGGAGAGTTCCTCAATTAACATGATTACAGATCACGGAACATTTTTTGAGAGCAATTTCAGGGACCCAATGTTTCTCCGCCATAGTCTAAAAGCAACCTGTCTTACAGGAAAAGCATCTCAGATGGAAGGTCAGGTCTTTGAGAATTGCTTGTGACCTTTTCCTTTATACTTTCTTCCCCTTTGGCAGAGAAGAGTAAGAAGATTCCTTTCTCTTCCCAGTTTATTACAAGGAGAGCCAGAGCACATGACATGGAAGCTGTGTGCTTGTATTTAGCCTAAGAGGAAATTCAAGAATATTGCTCCTGAACCATGTTTCTGAGCATCGCTTGTGTAGAGGAGAGAATATTTTGAATTCCTTCGTTAATGTGATCTCAGAATCTAGTTTTCTAGCAGAGATGGGAGATATTCTTGGAGCAATTCAGACATTATAGGGCTAATGAGACAGGAAGTCTACTTGTCCAATAAGCTTCCAATATATTTATGTTTTAAGGGAGTCTAAACTACATGGAAGTACCTCAAGAAGGAGGCTATATAAGACTATGTGGAATAGTGGAACTCACCAAAATTTGAAAGGTTGCCCTAACAATAACCCGAAGTTCATCTCCCTTCTGGGGGAGGGGGTATGGATCTGTTTCGGTGCTTTATGTTTCTGTATTTGTTCATGGGCTATTATGAGTCCTTAATGTCATGCATTTTCTGCAGGGTGAAATAAAGGCTGTCTGATATCTCATAACCATATGGCATATTAAGTGCCTGTGTAGGTTTGGGAACCCTTCTATCCATATTCAGGATATTCTAGACGTGAGCTATATCTAAATTTTATCTTAGAGACTTGTGAATTGATCCAGGTGGTGACCATGATCCAGAGGAAGAGAATGACCCCCCTGGGGTCAGCTCTCCAAAATGGGACCCAGAACTGACTATGATCCCTCCCAAATGAAAATGAACATTGTAATCAGAATAATAAAACTTGGCCCTGAAGAAGAGAGGAATTAAATAATCTCCCTTCCTTTCTCTTCAAAGGTGAAGGATTATGGCTATGGAAGATCAAATATACTTAAATTTTATTAAATGTTGATTAATTTTATTAAGTTTTTTTCTTCTTTTTTTCTTTTTTTGTTTGAAAAGATGAGTCGCTGGGTAGAGAAGGGTGAGAGTTATTTTTGGAAATGAACATGATGTAAAACTAAAATGAGTCAACAACAAAAATGTTTTTAAAAGAAGACCTTGATCCTGGGAGTCAGGAGACCTCGGGCCTGGTGTTAGCCAATTTTGTGACCTCCTTTTCATCTGTAAAATGAGGTGTTTGAGCCAGAACATTTTAAATGTTTTTTCCAGTTTTAATAGAACATTTGCTAGTTATGTAAATATGGGGCAAGCCACTTCCCCTTTCTGACCCTCAGTTTCTCTATTTGTAAAACAGAGATAATAACACTTGCAACACTGCCCTCCCAGGACTGGTGTTTTTTGTGAGGCACTTAGATTTGCTCAGGGTCACACAGATAATATTAAGTGTCTGAGACAGAATTTAAACTCAGGTCTTCCTGACTCCAGGGCCAGTGCTCTATTTACTGTGCCATTTACTTGCCCCCCTAGACTGTTTTAAGGAAAGGGCCTTACCCATGAAAATACTAGGAAGATGACAATTAATTTTAAAGCTGAAGTAGCAATCCATGGAGTACACTTGACACACCATATCGGTTGCAAATCTGTCCTCTCCCCTTTTAGGTGTTCTATTGAAACTCTTTTCTTTTTTTATATTACCAACACTTGCCAATGATTAACCTCACCCCTGCCCTTAATAGAACCTTCCCTTGTAATAAATAAGCACAACTGAACCAAACAAGCTGTTGCACTGGCAATGTCACAAAAGGTCTGCCACATTCTGCACCCATGGTGTCCATCATCTTCCTGCTGAGATTTTAGAGGCTTCTTTTACTATTGGTTTTCTGTGGTCACATCTAATATACTTCTGTATATTATATATTATGATCATTATTTGACAATCACCTTGTAAATATTTATGTTTTTTGGTACTGTTCTGATAGACTCTAAATTCATGAAAGGCAGGGGTCATTTCACTTTGGTCTTTGTATCTTAAGCACTTGCATATTGCCTTCAAATGATAACTCAACATATGCTTGGGAAATTACTATGTGGTAAGGAAGTATTTAATCAATATAAAGAAGTTTGGGAAGACATAGGAACTAATACAAGGGAAGGAAGCAAATAGAACCAGCAAAATACTATGAAGCAAGTGGAAAAAAAATTAAAAACCAATTGAAACTGAATTTTATGAAAGTATAATAATCCCAAAGACATGAGAAGGTCATTTTCCCTCTTTACCATATTTATGTACATAAATAGATATAGATACATACATATGTGCATACATACATATATATGTATGTAGTCTTATCATCCCCATGATATTGTAAGCTTTTTGGGACTAAGGATTATTTCATTCTTTATTTTTTATTCTCTATATTTACTACTGTGCCTGGCACATAATAGGCCCTAAAAGTGTTAATTAATTGCAGTGGGTGATTATGGGTAGGAAATATCACACATAATATCAGAGGTTTTCAAAATGTTGGTTAGTGAGTTAGCTGGATGGTGCAGTGGATAGAGCACCGGCCCTGAAATCAGGATGGACCTGAGTTCAAATCTAGCCTCAGAAATAATACTACCTACCTATATGACCCTGGATAAGTCATTTAAGCCCAATTGCCTGGCCCCCCAAAACCCTTTAGTCAAAATGTTGAGTATATTACTGAACTTTAAAAAAAATTATTCTTTATTATAAAGTACAAGGAAAGAGAAGAGATGCATTGGAAAATCTAGGTGTGGTAAACACAAAATACATCACCAAAAACATGCTTGTCAACTGCTTAAATGATTGTCTTACAGGGGCAGCTAGATGGTGCCGTGGAGAGAACACTGGCCCTGGAGTCAGGGAGACCTGAGTTTAAATCTGGCCTTAGACCTTTAATAGTAGTTGTGTGATCCCAATTGCCTCTCCAAAAAAAATTGTCTCACAGGATTGAAACCTTCTGGAGGTCAGAGCCAATGCAGATGAGCCTTTCTTCTTTATTTCTTTAGCTGAGGCAATTGGGGTTAAGTGACTTGTTCAGAGTCATATAGTTAGGATTAAGTGTCCGAGACCAGATTTGAACTCAGGACCTCCTGACTTCAGGGCCAGTGCCCTATCCACTATGCCACCTAACTCCCCCAAGCCTTTCAAACCATCTTTCTTAGGTAGACATCTGTGCTAAATTCGGTATCTATGCTTTACATGACTGCACATTTATAATCTATATCAAATTGTTTATGGTCATAGGGAGAAAAAAATGGGGAGTCAAAATTTTATTTGAAAATGAGTATTACTCTTTTTGGTGTGGTTTGCTTGAATTTCATTTTCTTTCTCATTTTTTTGATCTGACTTTCCTTGTGCAGCAAGATAATTGTGTAAATATGTATGTTTATTTTGCCTTTAACATATATTTTACCATGTTTAACATATATTAGATTACATGCCCTCTGGGGGAGGGGATAGGGGAAAGGAGGAAAAAATTAGAACACAAGGTTTTCCAAGGGTCAATGTTGAAAAAATTATCCTTGCATATGTTTTGAAAAGAAAAGAAAAAAAAAACTTCAGTAAAAAGAAGAAAAAGTGTTAAAATTGACTTTAATTGAAACATATTACTTTCACTTTATTTTTTCATGTTTTCTCTTTTTGTTCTCTTTCTTCTTTCACATGACTAATATAGAAATATATTTTATGTGATTACACACATACATAATTTATATTAAATTGCTTACTGTTTTGGGGGGAATATAGGGAGAAAATCTGAAACTCACAATTTTGTTTAAAATATTGACCTTTAATTGGAAAGATAAAATACTATTTAGAAATTTATAAAAAAATGTCTTTTCATTGAATTGGGGAAAAAAAAAGTACTATTTAAGCTCTGTATCTCCCCCAGCACCTAACATAGTGCTGATCACATAGAAAGTGCTCAATAAGTCCTTGCTCTTGCTGCTATTGATGGATGTCCAAAGGCCTTGGGTTCTGCCGCCTGATTTCGGCTGTTCTTTGCTCGAGACCTTCAATGTCTGGGCTCTCTGGATGGACCTGGTTAACTTTAATCCTCTGCCCGCTCCAACACCCTGCCGTCTTCCTCGCTCCAATAGCACCCTGGGCATGATGGTGGCTGGGCTCTGCAGAACCAGCTGAGGAGGCAGATTCCAGAGAGGATGCCAGCAAGGTGCCAGCAGGGATGGCGGCTGCTGAGGAGAGTGCTAATGAGGCCTGGAGCCAAGTGGCTTCCCCTGGGTCCGGGCTTAATTAGCTTTAGCATCAGAAGAGCAAAGTCTGCCAGCCAACTTCACTGCAGAGGGATGTGGGGGGAGCAGGGTGGCGTTCAAGTGAAGAGGCAAGGGTTCTGAGTTCTAATTGTGGTTTTGTTGTTTGGTGGATTATAGGGTTTTAGAGCTATAAGAGACCTTAAGAGTTTATTCCCTCCCCCTCCTTTTACAAAAGAGGAAATTAGATTTCCTAAGTATTAGGTGACAGAGATAGGACTCAAAGTGAGGTCATAGGATCATAGGTTGAGAGAAGGAAAGGACCCTTGAGGTCAGTAGTCCAACTGAGGCTCAGAAAAGTCAGAGGTGGAATTTGAACCCAGGTCCTCACCTTGCCACCTTCACCCTGTTCCTCATCTGCCACCCTCCATCTCCATCCCCATACTTTGGTACTGACCATTGCACAAAATTGTAACAAACTCCCTCTTCACCTGGACTCTATGGCAGCCATGATCTCCTTGGGCTCCATCTAGTGACTTCTGCCCTTCCCTTCCAACTCCCTTGTATTTAACTGTTTTGTGGGTTATTTCCTCTCTATTTAAATAGGTCGTCATTGTCTCTCCTGTTTGAACATAAGTCCCTTGTGAGTAGGAAGTGTCTCATTCTTTGTACAGCATCTTTAATACCTCTCAAAGATCCTTGCTTATATGGCAATTGATTGATTGCAAACCCCATCTTCTCTTCAATGCTCCCTTTCAGTCCTAGCAGCTTCTCCTGCAACTCTCATATTCTATCAATCAATGGAAAAGCTTTTTCTTTCATACAGGGAACTCCTTGTTCCTGGCACATAGTAGGGGCTTCTTGTTTTCCAGTTGTGTCTGACTCTCATGAACCCATTTAAGGTTTTCTTGGCAAAGAAAACTGTTTCCTCTCCAGTTCATTTTACAGATGAGGAAACTGAGGCAAACAAGATTAAGTGGCTTGTCCAGGCTTGTCCAGCTAGAAAGTGTTGGAGAGCAAAAGCTGAGGAGAGAGGGTCCTATAGGGATGGATCATTCATACTTATATAAACTTGTGTGATGTTTAACCTGTGTCAGATTGCTTGCTGTCTTGGGTGGAGTGGGGAAGATAGGGAGAAAAATTTGGAACACAAGTTTTGCAAAGGTGAATGTTGAAAGCTTCTTTAAATGCATTTGGAAAAATAAATTACTGTTAAAATTTTAAAAATTATAAATTAAAAAATAAACGTGTTAACTGAACAAATTATTTCCTGTTTCTTGACTTTAATTTTCCAGTCAACTACATTAGATAAGGTCCCGCCCAACTCTAATATTCCAGGTTCTATGGTCCTTCTTAGCTCTGACATTCCTTCCTCCCTAGGTTACCTTATATCTTCTTGGTGCTAACCTTTGTCTATAGCTACATATCTGTATGCTAAAGTAAGTTCCTTGAGAACAAGGCTTATTTTAATTTTTTTTAACATTCTTGACACCTAACAAAGTACCTAGCTCATAGTAAGTACTTAGTAAATGCTAGTTAACTGATAAATATGTTGTAAGATCCTTTCCAGCACTCATATCCAATGACTTATTCTAAGATTGCTTCTAGATGTTGTTCCCTGGTCTAAGTTCCCTTCTGGTTGACACTCTGTTCTGTGTTCTAACGCCCCTCCCAGCTCTGACATCCCATTCTAGGCCCCTCCCAGCCTTGACATCTCCTGTCCTAAGCTCCTTCCCAGCCCTGATATCCCCTGTTCTAAGCTCCCTCCCAGCTCTGACATCCCCTGTTCTAAGCTCCCTCCCAGCCTGACATCCCCAGTTCTAAGCTCCCTCCCAGCCCTGACATCCCGTGTTCTAAGGGAATGTCAGAGCTGGACTGTAGTGGGTGGTAGAGAAGGCCTTACATAGGAGGCTCCTTTAAAGGAATTTGGTAAGTTTGGTATATCAAAGCAGACTCTTTGGGATTATAACTGCCTTTAAGTCTAGCTTTGGTTTGAATCTTTGTAGCAGATTTATAGAACAGGGCCTACATTCACAGTAATTCTACCTTTAGCAGGGGTTATGAATTGGTTCTTGCTTATGGCCTCAGTTAGACAGTAGAACTCTCAAAGACTGTCCGGTTGCTGAAACCTAGCCTCATGCTAATAAATACCCCTGTCTCCTGTGTGATTTTCACTGTGCCATCATGCTGGAAATAAAGGGACAATCAGCAACATAAGGATGGAGCCAACCACAGGTGTTTAGGAGAAATAATATCAAATCCATCAAATATATTCTTTTTTTTCCCTCTGAGGCAATTGGGGTTAAGTGACTTGCCCAGGGTCACACAGCCAGGAAGTGTTAAGTGTCTGAGACTAGATTTGAACTCAGGTCCTCCTGACCTGAGGGCTGGTGCTCTACTTCACCACGCAGCTGCCCCTGCATATATTCTTTAGCAGAGTTAATTTAAGTAACAGACGTAAGGCTGGGGAAGAATAAGATCCAATTTTTCTTCTCAGTCTCTTTGCTCCCATTACTGGGGTGAAAAAAAAACCCAACTTTAACACATTCACAGGAACCAACAAGCTAATCCACTTAGACCCAGTTCATCTCTTCCTATGTCTTAAAGGATAAAGCTTTAGCCGTGGTATATACAGCTGCTATCCTAATTGGGCTACTGCTATGGGGCAACTGTCATCTTTCCTTTCCTCCCTTATTCTCTTCCTGGAGAGTCCCCAAACTCCCACTGTGAACTGTGGAAAAAACTTCCACACCTGATCTTGATTTAGTCTCTCCTCTTCCAAACTGGGAAAACTACAATTCTCAGAGGAGTTTTGGTCCAGCACATATCTTGTTACATTCCTCCTTAGGGGCTGAAAATTTGCAATCCCTGTAAAATCAGTTGCAATGGACCTGGTATCTACACTTGCACAATATAGGGCCAAATGTCAGAGTAGAGGCTATTTATCAACATCCAAGAAAGTCGCCTATCGAACACTATATACACAGCAAAAACAAAAAAGCAGGAAACCCCAGCAGAAATATGATGCAGAGTAGTGCCCAGAAGCTGGATATGTTACACTTTGCCCCTTCCTTAGGGTTTTCCTAAGGAGATGGCACTGGTTGAAACCTCAGCCAATTATGGTGTCCTAAATTTGGGGGGATTCCCAGCACCTCAGTCCCATTTTCCCAGTTAGATAAGCTTTAAAAGAGGAATACTTACTTCAAAGATGTAGCACCATCTTAGGGAGAGGTGATGGTAGGAAAAGAGATAAAATTTGGAACAAAAAAATTTAAAAACCCAAATGTTAAAGTTGTTTTTACAGATGAATGGGGGGAATAATATATAATTTTAAAATTTGAAAGATATAATAAGCACAAAAAAATAAAAATTTCCCTCAATACCTGGATTAAAAAGGACCTTAGAACATGACATAAATCAATTAATCAGCACTTACTGAATACCTACTGTATGGTTAGCACAAAGTTCATCATGATCTTAGCATCCAGAATGTCAGAGCTGGTGCATAAGGATGAGAAGGAATTAGAACTTCGAATGTCCAGCTGAAAGGGTTTTTCTCAAATGTGACACAAAACAGCAGAGCCAAGAGAGAACTTAGAGAAGGTTTAGTTCAAGCCCCACATTTTGACAGGTGTGAGAAATGGGACCTAGAAAAGGTGAATGAGTTGTCTGGTGTCGCTCAGCCAATCAGGGGAAGAAATTAGGAGGGGAGGCTGGGTTGTTCTGTCTCCCAGGCCAGGGCTCCTTCCCATCCTATCCAAGGAAATTCTGCCTTCTCTGTTTATTGAGTCAAAGTGATTTCAGTTTGTGGAGGAAGTTCCTCTCCCTGAGCCAGGGATCCCGGGAGACAGCCTTTTGGAAAATAAATGCATTTGCTCAATGCCAGTGGAAAAGTGCCTGGGAGTGGGGGGGATCCATCAATTGGGTTCATATGTCATTTCCACATCATGTCATTTTAAAAGGCAACATTTGGTTAATGGAAAACATCACCAGCATTTGCCATTGTGTGTGTGTGTGTGTGTGTGTGTGTGTGTGTGTGTGTGTGTAATATTCATATGTAACACTGTCACTTAGACGGCTTGGTGAGAAGTGGAAAGATGGCTGTAAATCCTGGCATGGATCACAGGTTTCAGTCTATATTCTGTTTGTCCTTCAAGGTTGACTCAGATTCCACCACCTCCATGAAGTATTCCTTGATTCTTCCTAACGTTCTCTCTCCCCTCAAAATTCTTGTCGCAATAGATTTCTGAACCATTCGCTCAGCCTTGATTGGAGACTATCTTTTGTTCTTGAAAGGCTAAAGAATATAAGCTCCATGAGGGTAGAGATGTCATTTTTTTGCTTTGTATTCCCCCCCCCCCAGTAGATGCTTAATAATAATAGATAGGGGCCACTAGGGGGCACCATAGAATACCAGGCTTGAAACAAGAATATTCTTCCCCAGTTCGAATCTGCCCTCAGATACTAATGAGTCTAAAATCAATTATAAAGTTTTTTATTTAATTTTTGAATTTCTGACTTAAAATTTGGTCCCAGACACTTATTATCTGTGTGATCCTGGGAAAGTCACTGAACTCTGCTTGTCTCAGTTTCTTCATCTGTAGAATGGGCAAACCGCCCTAGTATCTCTGCCAAGAAAATCCCAATGGGATCATGGGGAGTCAGAGATGACTGGGATGCTACTAGGCAACTAGGTGACAAGAGATAGAGTGATAGACCCAGAACAAAGAAGATTCAAATTAGAATCCAGCTTTCAACATTTACTATGTGGCCCTTGCTAAGACGCTGACTTTTGTAAAAAGGCAGATGGTAGCACAGATAGAACACTGAAGTAGAGTTTAGGGTTAGGGTTAGAAACAAAGTTAGGCACTTCCTAGCTGTGTGACCCTGGGCAAGTCACTTACCACCGCCTCAGGGGAAAAAAAAAAAAGAAAGAAAATTAGGAGATTAGGATTGAGTTAAGAATACAAGTCAAAATAGAGCACCAACCTTGAAATCAGGAGGACCTGAATTCAAATCTTGCCTCAGACACTTAACATTTCCTGGCTGGGTGATCCTGGGCAAGTCACTTAACTTCAATTGCATCAGCAAAAAAAAAAAAAGTCAAGTCAAAATCAAGAAGATCTGAGTTCAAACCCAGCCTCAAACACTTATTGGCTATGTTACTCTGAGCAAATCACTGAAACTCTGTACTCTGGGCAATTCTGTTTCAGTTTTCCCATCTGTAAAATGGAAATTGTTATTTATCCTTCATTTTTAAAAAGGATCATTGACACAACAAGTGATGTTTTAAATTTTTAGATGAATTGGATTTAAATAAGGCAGACTTGTGCAAAGTCGTGAGCCTCACTCTCTCTTCCAGAGTCATCATCATAGCACCTGGATCCCAGTGTTTGTTGTGAGGATTCAATGAGATTGATATTTGTAAAGGGCTTTGCAAGTCTTAATACAGTATGGAGATGATAGCTACTATTACATATATATTATATATATTTAGAAATATAGAAAAAAAAATATATATATACATGGAGAGAGAATACATGTATATAAATATTTTTTTCTCCCCAACAGAATGTAAGCTCACTGACAGCAAGAACTCTAGTACCTAGCACAGTACTTGTTGGTGTCTAATAAATATTTGTCAACTAAATGATTGATTTTTATTTCTCATACACTTTTATGTAAAAAACAAATGTTCAAATGACTAAATCTAGCTATCTAGAAAGCAGTTCGGAACTGTGCCCTCCAAATCACTAAACTATGTGTACCCTTTGATTCAGCAAGGCTATTCTTCCCTACAGAAAACAAATAAAGAAGAAAAATTTGAATATGTGCAAAAATAGCACTTGTATTTTGCAGTGGCAAAGAACTAGAGACTAAGAGATGCCCTTCAAAGGGGAAGTAACTGAAGAAATTATCATAAAATGTCAATTTGCAAAGTTCATCAATTTTCTATCTAGAGATGGGCAGCATTTTTCAGATCATTATATTAATCAGAGTAGATAAATCTTTCACAGTTGATCATTGTTACAATATTGCTATTACCATATACAATGTTCTCCAAGTTCTGCTTAATTTACTCTGCATCAGTTCAAATCCCAGATTCTTCTGATGCTTTTCATCATCAGAATTGAATAAACATTTTATACATCTATAGAGAAATAACAAAATACTATTGTGTCATAAGAAATTATGAAAAAGAGTATTTCAGAGAAACTTAGTAAGCATAAAAATGAAGTGAACTGAACCAGGAGAAAAATTAATCTATTTATAATTTTGTAAAGAAAAAAACAGCTTAAGAACCCTGACTGATGAAATGACCAACTAGGTTTCCAGAGGACAGATGATGAAGCATGTTACCCACCTTCTGACAGAAAGCTGAGGGACTCATTGAACAGAATGACACATTGTTGGACTTGGGTAACATGTGTATTTGTCTTGCTTGGCTATCCATATTTATTCCAGAGGTTTTGCTTTTTCTTCCCTTTTTTCAATTGGGGAAGAGGGGAAAGAGGGGATTGAGCTCTCCTCTTAAAGGATCAGAGATGAGCAGGACTGCTAGGATTGACATTTGGATTTATTATATGATTTAAAAGAAAAGCAATTTCTACATATTAGAAGTTTTCAGTTTTATGTACAATTCTTTCCTTCTTTTCCAAACTATATATAGAATGAAAATGCTCTTTTTATTTGGTGTTTGTAAAGAATAAAAAGAAAAAAAGGTGAAAAAATACATAAAGTACATGATTTGTCTTCCCTATAGAACATAAACTTTTTAAGGGTGGCAGTTGTTAAAGTTTTTTTCTTTGTATCCCCAGTGTCTGGCCCATAATAGCTAGGTAGATAGATAGATGGATGCATGGATGGATGGATAGACAGATGAATGGTTAGATGGATGAATAAAAAGGTAGACAGATGGGTGGGTAATAGATGAATGGATGGATAAATAGATGAATGAATGGATGGATAAATAGATAGATGGACAGATGGATGGATGATAGATGGACAGATGGAAGGGAGAGAGACATATAAGTAAGACAGTTCTAATCTGGAGGTGTAACATTGTAATGGAGGAAGGTGGAAAGGGGAAGAGTACCCACACAGAGTCCAGGCTGCTATTGTGGAGGTGGAGTAGACTACAGACTGAGCAGCAAGTGAGAAGTGAGGTCAAGACTTCTAATGTTTAATAAATATTTGTTGATGTATTGATTTGTATATATTTTTATGTCTCTCCTATTAGACTGTAAGCTCCTTGAAGGCAAGAGCTGCATCATTTTTGTCTTTAACCCCCAAGCATACAGTAGGTCCTTAATAAATGCTTGTTGAATTGAACTGAACTTTTCATATATATATATGTCTCATTTCCCTAAGTAAGCTTTAAAGATCTAAATAATATCTCACATTGAAAAAAAAGTGTATTCAGATATTCCCAACTCCAAGACCAGCTCTCCAACTACTACATCACAATGCCTCTCCTGATCATCTTATGGATGAATGATATGAAGTCCAAAGAGATAAGCGCCTTTACCAATATCAGATAATGTTAGAGATTGAACCTGAATTTTCTAACCTTTAGTACAGTGTACTTTTATTTATTTGTTTATATGCTTATTTATTTATTTTGGCTAAGCCAATTGGGGATAAGTGACTTGGCCAGGGTCACACAGCTAGAAGTGTTAAGTGTCTGAGGCCAATTTGAACTCAGTTCCTCCTAACTTCAGGGCCTATCCACTCTATCCACTGCACCATCTAGATGCCCTATAACATACTTTAATTGTGACAACCTGGGTGTCTATATGCCCCCTATCACATCTGGTTTGGTGAATCCCAAAAGAGGTATTTAATATACATTTGATGGAATATAAATATAAATAACATGTAGATGTCAATTTTTATGAGTCCATTTTTATCATTTACAACCTTCCTTCCACACTGCCTGAAGCCTAAGCGCTCAATTAGTCTACTTTAAGGAGTGCTAGGGCCAACTCTGGACCAAATGATGAAGAGCCTCAAATGTGCATCACACATGCACACACTCCCAAAAAATCATTCTGAATTTCTATTATTCTTCTATTTGAATATGAGCTCTATGAAGGAGGGGTGTATCCCTATTAATTAACACAAAATCTAACACAGAGTAAGCACTTAATAAATGCTCGGTGACTAGGTTGGGTTTTGGGGCTTTTTTTATATTCTCGACATTTAACACAGTGCCTGTCACACAGTTGTTTGTCTTTTGTTCTCGAAGAGGTCCATGACCTCAGGGAGGTGATGCTATGACATGCAAGTGAATGGGATTTGAGTGAGGGAGGGCTGTGGAAAGCCACAAACATCACTTTCTCCTCCAGAACCATCTGAGTTCAGTGGCCAGATATAGATTAGGACGACTGGAAATGGTCCTGGATGTAGTGGGAGACCTTGGCCTTTTTAAAAAAGGTCTCAGTTTGATTGAGGCAACACCCATTCAGGGATTCAGGTTAAGTAAGAGAAATAAGGCAGAGAATGACTTTTTTACCTAGTCAAAAAGAAATGAATCCATCTTATTGGGGAAGAAAGACAAACAACAATGTGACATATAATAGGAATTTAAATGCTTGCTGACTATTTGGTTGACAATTACCTAACATATAATTCATATTTACTTCTGTACATATGGGTTTGCCCTAATAAAATTAATCTCCTTAAGTGTGAGAAGTTTTGATTTTTTTTTCTGTTTTTGAATCCCCAGTGCTGAGCACAGTAGGAAATGCTCTGTAAATGCTTGCTGATTGATTGATCAGTTGATTGAACGGTAAGAGCTTGGACTTCGTGTATGGCATATGATTATCAGTTGAAGGAATCGAGGATGAGAAATGTCAATTCAAGAGGCACATCATAGGTCATCTATCATTTGGAAGATTCAACTAGACTTTTTTCTTTTACTTGTTCCTAGAAAGCAGATCCAAGAGTAATGAGTGGGAATTTCAAATTTAAAGCACAATTAATTAATTAAAAAGCCAAACTTTCTTGAACTCAAAGTTATGGAGAAGTGAAACAGGTTTCCTGAATAGGAAGTTCTTCCCCATAGAGTTCTTCTAAATAGGTTAAATGATAACTGCTGGGAGGGCTATCTTGGGTTTTCATTTTGGGGAACATAGATTGGACTAGATGTTCTCTGAGGTCACTTCCAACTCAGTAATTCTGTAATTCTTCTGAGTCAATCAAAGAATAAACATTTCTTTTTTAGTTTTCATTTTCACTTCCAAATTCTTTCCCTCCTTTCACTCCCTCATCCACCAAGAAGGCAAAAATGGAAAACCCATTGTTAGGATTACTAGGTACTAACTCGGTTGTCTAATTTAGTATGGTAGTTAACAATTCTCTAGCTCAGAGTTCACACCTTTAGTTCAAACCTTTAAAAGAGTTTGCACCTTTAAAAGGAGCTTGCTTATTGGTCAGTAAGGAGTTCCCACAAGCCTCTGGAGTACCCACAAACCCATTCTCTGGGAGGATAAAAGGAGGAGGCAGTCTGGAAGAAGGCAATCTGGAAGGAGGCAGTCTGGAAGAGGCAGTCTGGTGAAGGTCAAGGAGAAGACTTCCCACACTCTTGGAGATTCAGAGTCAAGATTTCATTCTCACGTCTACCTTAGCTCTGGCTGGAGGCTCCAGAAGCCTCCCAAGAAACCTGCTCCCAGAGAAAAGGATTTACAGAAAAGAAACCTCCTCCCAGAGAAGGATTATAATTGACAGAACTCTACATTTTGGCACCTAAGGTGGGGCAAGAACTTTTGCTTATCCTGACTCTGGCTGATTCTGAGCTCTTCAGGGAACTAGCCAGACTTGACATTTTGGCGCCCAAATAGGGACTTGAACCCTGGGCCCTCAGAACTCTACACCCATGATACATATGAAGTCATACAAAGCTTATTCTTACATTAGCCGTATTGTGGAAAAAAAACTGAGAAAAATAAAGTGGAAAAAATATGCCTCAATTTGCAAAGTTCATCAATTCTCTCTCTAGAGGTGGATGGCGGTTTTTCATCATGGGTCCTTTGGATTTAACCTGGATTTGGATATTGATCAGAGTAGATAAATCTTTTATAATTAATCATTGTTACAATATTGCTGTTACTGTATACAGTGTTCTCCTGGTTCTGGTTAATTTACTTTGCATCAGTTTGAATCTCAGATTTTCATCTTCAGAAATGGATAAACAATAAATTACTATGGCTTAGGAATTACGGAAAAGCACTGGAATTATAAAGAAAAAAAATTGTTCCTGTCCTCAAGGCATTTATATGCTCATGGGGGAGTAGGACATTATATATTACTATATGTAGAATTAATACAAAATAAATGTGCTCTCTAACTTCTCCCAATGCACTGTGGCACCCATTTAAAGGCCCCTTACAATATCCAAACAGGAATTTTCTTTATTTTTATTTTTATTTTTAATTTTTAAATTAATTTTTATAATTATAACATTTTCTTTGACAGTACATATTCATAGGTAATTTTTTTACAACATTATCCCTTGTACTCCCTTCTGTTCCAAATTTTTCCCCTCCTTCCCTCCACCCTCTCCCCTAGATGGCAGGCATTCCCATACATAGGAATTTTCTTCTCTAAAGCCCCAACAAGTGGTCACCCAACCTTGGTTTGTCAAGTGAGAGGGAACTCACAACCTTCCAAGACAGACCACTCTACTTTTGGAATGATCTAAGCTTTAGGATCTTCCCCTTTGTAATATTCACTTAATGTTTACAAGACATGGTCTGATCAGGGCAGAGTGCAAGGGGGCTTTCCCCTTCCTCATTTTGAACATGGCACCATATGTAGCGTAGTCCAAGATCAGCTATTCTAGCTGCCATTCCACACAGCTCACTCAAACTCAGTTGGCAATCCACTAAGAGCCCAGGATCATTTTAATTAAGTGTCTGAGGCCAGATTTGAACTCAGGTCTTCCTGACTTCAGGACTGGTACTCTGTCCACTACACTACTTAGATGCCTCCAGAGTCACACCTTATAAGAAATTTTTTTAAGAAAAAAAAAGAGCAAAAAAGAAAAAAGAATAAGAAGAGCAGGAATTTGGCAAAAATCAATTAATACATAAAAAAATTGGATAATATATGCAGGACCCAAGCTAGGGATCCTACCTCCATTTTTACCTTTTCAGAGAATGACCTCCCAAATATTATCTTGACATTATAAAATGCCAGTGGGAGCACATACAAGCTATCCATCTATTATTCTTTACTCTTGCCATGTGATGTGTCAATCTTGCTTTTTTGCTTATGCATTTCTTTGCCGATATGCCAGATTCTGTTTTTCCTTCCTAAGTCCCTGCCTCTAATATGTTGCATCCTGTTTTACATGTGAGTCACTTACCATGTGATTCTTACTTTCATTTCTTTGGAGCCCAACACATTACACCAAGCCTAAATCTCTGTCGATGTAATTTCTTGGTTCTTCCTTCTGGGACCAAACAGAAAATGAGGTTAATCCATTGACCACAAGACAATACTTCAGACATTTGGAAATGTGAATGTCTTCTTAATGAGCCCCAATGGGATCAGAGAGAAGGGGCGGGTGATCCAGGGGCACTACGTTCATGGTTGGTTCTATCCATAAAACTTCCAAAAAGTAGATATGACTTCAACATTGTGACCTATGGTTTCATTCAAAATGAGGAAACTCCTCTGTCAAGGAAGACCGCTAGATTCTCAAAGAATTCACGCAGCCAGGATGTATCAGAGAACCCAGGACTAGTTCTCCATCCCTTGGGACACACTGTCTCTATGGACAGCAGAGAAAATTAAAGAAAAGCTATTTTGTCTGGAGTTTTTCTAGCTTCCCCTTTTGTATTGCACCCCCTCACCCCCACCTTGGTGCTGCCTTTTCTTTCTGTTCAAACAGCAAGAATCAGACACATTTCTTATCTGTTAAGGTGGGATTCTAAGAGATCCAGAAGAGCCTTTAGGCTCTTTAATCCCAGTAACAAACCTTGGCCAATTCTGAGATATCCCAAGTTCATCTCCTGCCTAAATTGAAATGATATAAGCTTTGTCTGTTCCTTCAGGGAGCCTCTGCCTGTGGGGTAGAACACCTTTACTGATGAATTCAATAAATGCTCGTCAATTCCTTAATTTCTGTTTGGGGTTTGATTCTGGTGCTATTTTATTCCAATGTGGAAAATTTTACCTTCATTTTCAAAGCTTATGATAACAAAAAATATTGAAGAATGGTGAGTGGAACCTTGAAGGTACAAGAACTTCAAAGACAAGAGGGAGACGGTGGACGGGGGAGGAATCTTCTCCCAGTAGTAGCAACAAGGAGGGATTGGGATTCTTGACAGTGGAAGTAGTAGGACCTCCAGATTCACTGGAGAAGTCTTCCATGGCAAGAACTCTATAGTCCTCAAAGAGCTGGGTACCTCCATGTCCTATTTCCATCCTTTTTCTGAATGACAGTGCTCAGTTAGTGGGGGCAATGGGGGATCTGTGTGGACGTTTAATTACTCTCTTGGCTTAGCCCCCACTGACTAGGGAGCCCACACTCTTCATTCAATGGCACGAACATTACTCAGTGGAGCTGGTCACTCATCCAAGTTTCCTCATACCTACAGAAATAAAAGGAACAAAATAAAAAGGATTAAAACTAGCACATGAACTAAGGGACTAGGACACCCTCACAGCCAGGAGACTGTTAACCAGGCCAGAGGCAATTTCCCAGAGTTCCAGGGACACAGACTTCAATTCACCTTCCTGTCAGGGACTCACTTGATCTTCCTTTTCTCTCTTAACATTCACTTCTCTTCCCTGTTCTGTCTATCTGTCTCTGTCTCTTTGTCTCTCTGTCCCCCCCTCTGTTTGTCTGTTTCCATTCCTGTCTCTTTGTCCGTATGTCTGTCTGTCTATCTCTCTGTCTGTCTCTGTCTCTCTGTAACTCTCTGTCTCTCTGTTTCTGTCTCTCTCTCTGTCGTTCTCTCTCCTTGTGTAACTCTCTGTCTCTATTTCTCCCTTTCTGTCTTTGTCTCTTCTTTCTCCATGTGTTTCTCTACATCTCTGTCTCTGTCTCTGAGTCTGACTTTGTCTTTCTCTTTCTGTCTCTCTCCATCTCTCTTCTTTCTCTGTGTATCTCTCTACATCTCTGTTTCTGTCTCTCTCTATCTCTCTGTGTCTCTCTCTTTCTGTCTCTCTGTGTCTGTCTCTCTCTTTGTGTCTCTCTGTCTCTACTCCCTGTCTGTCTTTGTCTGTCTCTCTTTTCTTTCTGTGTCTGTCTCTCTATGTGTCTCTCTTTCTCTTTTTGTCTCTCTCCATCTCTATCTTTCTCCTTGTGTCTCTCTGTCTTTACTTCTCCCTGTCTTTGCCTCTCTTCTTTCTCTGTGTCTCTCTGTCTATCTCTGTCTCTGTGTGTGTCTCTCTTTCTGTGTCTCTCTGTCTCTGTCTCTCTGTGTCTCTCTGTCTCGACTTCTCCCTGTCTGTCTTTGTCTGTCTCTCTTCTTTCTCTGTGTGTCTCTCTCCATCTCTGTGTATCTCTCGCTCACACACTTCTCTGCTGGCCTCTTTCTCACACTTTTTCCCTCTTGCACACTCACTGCTTTCGTACACAGGCCCCTCTGTCTCTCCCTTTCCCAGCATCCCTCATTAAAGAAGCCTGCAGATTTCCCAGCCCGTCTCCCAGTTTGAGAGGGGAAAGGCTAAATGATATGCTGACACCTTAATTACAGCCCATTGTCACAACGGAGTGCAGAAATGGGCTGAGTGATACCCGAAGAATGGGCTCTAACACGCATGGCAGCTCCTTTGATTCGAGGTGTCAGATTGGAAAATGGCACCAACGGTGGCTTGCCCCAGCCTGGCCCGGCCTCCGTGGGACATCTGTGTGCCCGGGCCCTGTACCAGGCCCAGCTGCTGTGGCCCGAGCACGCCCACTGCCCCACAAAGGGTGAAGCACTGTTGGCCCCCGGCCTCCCCCCGGCCCGGAGGGCTTTGGGCAGCCGGGGTCAAGACCTCACTGCCCCCCCCACTCCCAGACCAGAGATCAGGCTTCTTTTCGTGTGTCTTGCAAAATTGTCTCTCGCCCAGCACCTCGCATACCACAAGTGCTTAATAAATTCCTGTCGAACTGCCCTGAAGCTGGCGCGTGCCCCCAAACCTTCTCCTCCACAGACAAGACATCTGCTAGTTCCCACCCAAAACCCGGATGCTCACCATCTGAGCTGCCCATCTCTGGACACTTTCCAGCTTATTCAGCCATCAATCAACACACATGTGTTAAGCACCTACTCTGTACAGGGGAGAGGGGGGCAAAACCCAGCTCCTGGCCCATGAGCTCCCGGCTGTGCTTCAAGGAGACTTACAGACACAGGCCCAGGCCCTCCTCCTCCTCCCCACTGCCATTTTCCAGGGGAGTATTTAGGGACGGAGGGGCTGGGCTCCCAGGCCACATAATCCCTAATCTGAGATTTTTAATGATCTCATTTGAATCCTCTCCTTTCAAACCCTCCCTTAGCGAAATCACAGGTGAGTGGACCCCCAAGGGGAATTAATTGGTCACCTTGATGGGGAAACAAGGATGAGGCAGGGCCTGGCTTCCTACGTGCAGCCCTCCATTTGTGTCCAGAGAGATGGAACCAGCTGGGTCTTTATAGGCAAATTTCCCATCCTCCACCAGCAGGGGCTCACAGGGCCCAAGGCCCCCAAACCAGCCCCTGTTCTGAGGTCCCTTCCAGCTCTGACATCCCCTGTTCTAAGCCCCCTCACAGCTCTAACATCCCCTGTTCTAAGCTCCCTCCCAGCTCTGACATGCCCTGTTCTAAGCCTCCTCACAGCTTAACATCCCCTGTTCTAAGCCCCCTCACAGCTCTAACATCCCCTATTCTAAGGCACCTCCCAGCTCTGACATCCCCTGTTCTGAGTTCCACCCCAGTTTTGTATTTCAGCAGTTCTGACTGCACTCCCAGACTGGGTTTGGAAGTACGATTCAGCTCCCACCCCTGAAATTGGAGTTTGCGGCTTTCCGAATCCTCAGAATGAAATCACATGGAGGAGCAGATAAAGAGGCAGGCCTGGAGTCCTGAGTTCAAACCAGCCTCAGACACTTACTAGCTAAGTGATTGAGCATGTCACTTCACCCAGTCTGCCTCAGTTTCCTCATCTGTAAAATGAGCTGGAAAAGGAAATGAACCACTCCAGTATCTTAGCTAATAAAATCCCTCAAATGGGATCATGAAGAGTCAGCCATAAAAGGACTGAACAAAAACTATATGTGTGTGTATGTATATATGTATATGCATGTGTAAATATACACATCCACACATACCAACATATACATATAGACATGTAATTCTATAAACTAATCAGAACCTCAGCTTCCTCATCTGTAAATGAATCACACAAATGAAGAACTTGTTGAAGCTCAGCATGGTCACGTGCAAAGCAATCTACCATGTTTCCCAGTTGACCTACAAAGGCACCCAAAGCCATGTGGCTCCTAAGTCAGGGACAGGGAATCTAGCTGGTGGGTCTAGAATCTGAAAGGCCTGAGTTCAAATCCAGTCTCAAGCTTTCACTGGCGTGTGTGGCCTTCGGCTGGCCATTTAGCTACTTTCTGCCTCAGTTTCCTCATCTGCAAAAATAGGATAATTATTGCACCTGCCTCCACGGATTACTGTGAGGCTCAACTAAGACATGCTGTGCAGAAAGCACCTCGTGAAACCTAGGAAAATAGGAGCTATTGTGATGATTTAGGACCGTCTCCCAACTCATTCATTGCAACAAACTTATCATGAGTCCGCCATGTACTGTGCTAAGGAAATGCTTTGGCAGAGGGATCTTCAAAGAGGAATTAAAAGCTGTCAGTTTTAATGCAAAAAGTGACTTTGTCCTTGGAATAAATGTAAAACCAGTAATTGGGAGATTTAGGTTGAAATCTTGGCTCTACTTTTAATTTGCTGTGTGTCTTTGACTAAATTGATCCATCTGTCTGGGCCCTAATTATCTCATCGGTCAAAGGAAGAGATTGAACCAAGGTCACCTTTCAACTTGAAATCCTGTAATTCCATGAACTAATCTGAACCTCAGTTTCCCCATTTAGATTAAAGATCCTTAAACTGTGGGTCATGGCCACATAATTGAATGTGACGTATTTTCAGTAAATGTTTGATTTGCACACCTATTTTATATACTTGGGATTTCTATGGTGAAAAGGGGTTGTGAGGGGGGAAAGGTTAAGAAGTCCTGATCTTGGGGCAGCGGGGCGGCTAGAAAAGACAAGACAAGACAAGAAAGAGAAGAGAAGAGAAGACAAGACAAGACAAGACAAGACAAGACAAGACAAGAGAAACAAGAGAAGATGAGAAGAGAAAGAAGAGAAGACGAGAAGAGAAGACGAGAAGAGAAGAGAAAGACAAGAGAAGAGAAGAGAAAGAAGAAAAGAGAAGAGAAAAGAAGAGAAAGAAGAAAAGAGAAAGAAGAGAAGAGAAAGAAGAAAAGAGAAGACAAGAGAAACAAGAGATGAGAAGAGAAGAGAAAGAAGAAAAGAGAAGATGAGAAAGACAAGATGAGAAGAGAAGGAAGACAAGACAAAAGAAGACAAGAGAAAGAAGAAAAGAGAAGAGAAGGAAAGAGAAGGGAAAGGAGAGGGGGGAAGGGGACAGGAGGGAAGAAGAGGAGAGGAGAAGGGAAAAGAGAAGAAGGGAATAGAAGAGAAACAGAAAGAGAAAGTTGAGGGAGGGAAAAGACAAACAGAGAGGAGAGGAAGAGAGAGGGAGAGATACACAGAAAGACAGACAGAGGCGGGGAGAGGAAGAGATAGAGACACAGAGCCAGACTGACTAGATTCCATTTAAATGATGAATCCTAAGGTTGTCTTAAACTGCATTTAAAAGGGTCCCCAGCCCCCCTCTGTCTCACCCCCTGACAAGGAGAAGCACATTAGAAAGGCTAAATATTTACAGCTCCACCTGTAGAGATGGGGCCATTTTTCTTGGGGGGATTATAACAATATAGATCACACCAGGAGTAAGACATAAATAGAGGGAAATGAAACCGTAGGCAACCATTACACAGAGGCCCTGAGTTATGGATATGAACCTGTTCCCAACTCCTTGTTTTTAATTAAAAACTTCTTTTCAGTAATGCCATTAAGAAAGTGGCTGATGTACGGAATTCTCTGTCTCTCTGTCTCTCTCTTTCTCTCTCCCTTTCTTCCTCTCTGTCTCTCTCTGTTTCTTTCTACCTCTCTCTTTCTCTGTCTCTCTCCTGTCTCTCTTCTCTCCTATCTCTGTCTCTCTTTCTTTCTCCCTTTCTTTCTCTCTGTCTCTCTCTGTTTCTTTCTCTCTCTCTGTTTCTTTCTACCTCTCTCTGTCTCTGTCTCTCTCCTGTCTCTCTTCTCTCCTATCTCTGTCTCTCTTTCTTTCTCCCTTTCTTCCTCTCTGTCTCTCTCTGTTTCTTTCTATCTCTCTCTGTTTCTTTCTATCTCTCTCTGTCTCTGTCTCTCTCCTGTCTCTCTTCTCTCCTATCTCTGTCTCTCTTTCTTTCTCCCTTTCTTCCTCTCTGTCTCTCTCTGTTTCTTTCTATCTCTCTCTGTTTCTTTCTATCTCTCTCTGTCTCTGTCTCTCTCCTGTCTCTCTTCTCTCCTATCTCTGTCTCTCTTTCTCTCTCCCTTTCTTCCTCTCTGTCTCTCTCTGTTTCTTTCTATCTCTCTCTGTCTCTGTTTCTCTCCTGTCTCTCTTCTCTCCTATCTTTGTCTCTCTCTCTCTCTTTCTCTGTCTCTCTCCTGTCTCTCTTCTCTCCTATCTCTGTCTCTCTCTCTCTTTCTCCGTCTCTCTCCTGTCTCTCTTCTCTCCTATCTCTGTCTCTCTCTCTCTTTCTCTGTCTCTCTCTCCTGTCTCTCTTCTCTCCTATCTCTGTCTCTCTCTCTCTTTCTCTGTCTCTCTCCTGTCTCTCTTCTCTCCTATCTCTGTCTCTCTCTCTTTCTCTGTCTCTCTCCTGTCTCTCTTCTCTCCTATCTCTGTCTCTCTTTCTCTTTCTCTGTCTCTCTCCTGTCTCTCTTCTCTCCTATCTCTGTCTCTCTTTCTCTCTCCCTTTCTTCCTCTCTGTCTCTCTCTGTTTCTTTCTATCTCTCTCTGTCTCTGTCTCTCTCCTGTCTCTCTTCTCTCCTATCTCTGTCTCTCTCTCTCTTTCTCTGCCTCTCTCTATTCCCCCTTTCTTCCTCCTTCTTTCTCTCCTGCCCTCCCCTCACTTCCTTCTCCCCCTCTCTCCCCCTCTCTCTCCCTCTCTCTCCCCCCACTTCCTCCCCTTCTCTTTATCTCTTCTCCTCTCATCTCACCTTTTTTCTCACATCTTCTCCCTCTCGATTAATGTAATATATGGCCAGCCCCTCCAGAGGGTCTGACTGGGCAAATTGACGAAGGCGCGATCTTGGGAACGAAACGCCCCATTCATAGGGACCTCCAGGGAGCAGAGGGCAGAGGCAGCCCAAGGGTGCGAGACTAGCTGATGTGATGGAAGGAACCTTAGACCAGGAATCATGTCCTTGTGTTCCATCCCCGACTTTCACTATGTGATCTCGGGCAATGCATCTTCTCTTTAGGGTCTTCACAGTAAAACTGGAGAAACAGTGAGCCTTCGTGTCAGGAAGCTCTGAATTCAAATCCTACCTCTTCCATGTGATGCCTCTGCCACCAGGGTTGTATGACCCTGTATGACCATTTAATCTTTCTCAGCCTCAGTTACTTCTTCTGTAAAATGGGGATAATGATGGTACCCACATTGCAGGATCGTTTTGAGGAATGTGTAAAATAAGACATATAAAGTCTTTTGCAAACTTTAAACAAATGAATAAAAAGCTAGTGCCTTGACCATTTTGCCACCAGTGACTAAGGAGGCAAAGTTTGTAGCCAAAATTTTTTGTAGCTATATTTTCAAGAATTTCTCGAGAATGACAGCCTAGTGAGCTGGTAATCAAGTAGCTGAGTCTGTTCTGCTTCACAGGGAAGATGGAGAGGGTCCCCGTGAGGGAGGAGAGAAGCACAGTGAGCGCTGATCTGGCCACACCGTGTCACAACCTTTGTGTGCCCTCGAGGATCCCAGATGTCAGGAAGGAGATGCAGCCGGACCAGGAGGGCCAGCTTGTAGGGACCGGCTGGAAGGAGCAGGATCCTATGGCAGAGAAGACTTTTGCCGTCTGACCTTAGGTGCCCTCCCTGTGACTCAAGCCTTCAAGCCTTTGCAGGGCTGCTGGAGAGAAGGGCAATGGATGACTCTTGCTCTGTTCGGCCCCATTGGGCTCAACTGGGAACAAGATGAGGCCGGGGAGAATCCCAGATGCACCAGAAAACGCAGGAGAAGGAAGAACAAACCAGTCGGGCTGTCTACAAACTTTACTATAGGTAGTGAGCTCCCAGTATTCAAGCAAGGGTTCCGCCACCCATCCACTAACCCCGGCACAGGTTCCCTATTGTCCCCCCAACCCCTAGCACAGCTCCACTATGGCCAGTGGGGGGAGGTGACCAGAAGGCCCCAGGTGATTCCTGTCTCAGCAAAACTGGCCATTGTCTAGGTCCTGGCACCCTGGGGGACAGCGCCCCTCTGCCCTGGCACTCAGCGGCCCATTGTCCCTGGGAAAGGGCCACATACACTCTGGGGCTCTGCCCGATCTGCCCTCTAGGGGGACTCTTCAAGGAGCCCAAGTGGACCATCGAGCCAGAGAACAACCATAGAAATGATAATGGCCATGGTAGTCATTACTGTTGACCCATGTCTTGAAGACCCCCATATTGCTTTCATTTGATCCCCATGTTGTTCTGAAATGTCATATTATGCTCAGACAAGCAGCAGAAGAATTAAGAATCAGACCTGGGACTCCAGATTCCATTTACTCATCCATCCAGTGACAAGCATTTATTAACCACCTATAGTTTACACCATCCAGTATAAGACACTGGGAGCAGAAAGACAAAAACAGGCTAGAGTCTCTGATCACAGCTCAGGGTTTGTACCTTGGGTACACAAACTTGTAAAAGAAACAAGAATTCCTCTTTCTGTTCCTCAGTTTCCTTTTCTGTAAAAGGAGGTATTTAGACTACTTATTAATTTCATATATATGTAAATACATTGTGTAATCTCCTTTTATAGAATGGAAGTTCCTTGAATTATTTCTTTTTCAATCTTTGTCTCCCCATAGCCTAATACAGTGCGTGGCATGCAGTAGATACTTAATAAATGTTTGTTGATTGATTGATCGGACTGGATGCTCTATGATGCTTGAGGGTCAGAGGACCAGACCCGAAATCCCACCTGTGATGTTTAACAGTCACTTGCCCTGTGTGTGCCTCAGTTTTCTGTTCTGTAGAATGAGGAGTTGAGCTAGGTGGCCACTGAGACCAGGATTCTCTGCTTCTCCGATCCATAAGAAAGAGGGAACAAGCAATAGCAAGAACTACCAGGATGCTGGTCAGGGAAGCCTTCGAAACACCCAACGGAAGAGTTTTGAACTCATCTAATTAGCTGATGTCTCATTAAGGACCTACTATGTGCCAGTCAATCACTCTCATTTTACAGAAGAGTAAACAAAGACTCAGGGAAAACGCCTTGCCTAAGACCATGCAGCCATTAAGGGGACCAGGTAAAGCAATCCCTGAGTAATTCAGCGAGAAGATGAAGACTGCCCATTTCCAGGCAGTGGATAGAGCACTAGTTTTCGATTTCAGCTCAAATCCAGCTTCCCACACTCACTTGCTGTGTGGGACATATCACTTAAAAAAAATTTATTTGCCTCAGTTTCCCCAATGTAAAAAGGGGACAATAATAGCATCTATCTGCCAGAGTGGTTGTGAGAATCAAATGAGACTAAAGGTTTGGGAATACAGGGCCCAGCACATAGTAGGTACTTAATAAATAACTGTTCCTTTCCTTCCAGTTGTGCCCCAAATCAGTTGAGAAAGTAAACATTTATCATTTATTCTGTGCTAAGCACTTTGGGTAACTAGGTGGGTACATGGGATAAAAAGCCAGTGCTGGAATCAAGAAGACCTGAGTTCAAAGGCAGCTTTAGACACTAACTGGGCGATTGGGAGGCATTTGATCTCTGTCTGCCTCATTTTCCTCAATTGTAAAATGACCCAGAGAAGGAAACGGCAAATTACCCAAGTATCTTTGTCCGGAAAACTCCTGTGGGATCAGACAGGCCTGAAATGACTCACTACAACAACGAAGCACTTTGACATGACTTTCTTTCTCTAGAGAAAGGACTGAAATGACTCACTGTGACAACAGAGTACTTTGAGGGGACTTTCTTTCTCTAGAGCGCTCTTGGCTCCAGGACAAGTCTCAAGAGGGAGCTTGGGGGAAAGATGAGCCCTGCCTGCCAAGGGCTTTCTTTTTATTTCCAGGACCTAGCACAACACCTGGCACATAGTAGGTGCTTTTCAAAATGCTTGCTGTCAACCAATATGAGAGAGAAGAACTAGATGAATTCTAAGATCTTTCTTTAGAAGGATCAGTTGCCAGGGTCCTTAGAACACAGAATGTCACACCTGGAGAAGTAGATGGGATATCTTAGGACCTTTAATGTCAGAGTGGAGAGGGGCCTTAGAACATGAAACATCAGGACTTGGGGGGGTCTTAGAACCTTTAATGTCAGGGCTGGGAGGGAGATTAGAACAGGGGGTGTCAGAGCTGGGAGGGAGATTAGAACAGGGGGTGTCAGAGCTGGGAGGGAGCTTAGAACAGGGGGTGTCAGGGCTGGGAGAGAGCTTAGAACAGGGGATGTCAGGGCTGGGAGGGGGCTTAGAACAGGGGATGTCAGAGTGGGGAGGGAGCTTAGAACAGGGGATGTTAGAGCTGGGAGGGGCCTTAGAGCAGGGGATGTTGGAGCTGGAAAAATTGGAATCATTTAGTCCAATACTTTTATTTTACAGAGATGGACGTGGACGTCTCGTGCGGGGAATTGATATGTACCAGACAACTTACAGAGTCCATGGTAGAGCTGGGGCTTCTGGCTCCCACCCTGAGCTCTTTCTCCTCCACTAAGTGACCCTGGAACACAGTTGCAGCCGGCCTCCAGCGAAGGGGCTGGAAGGGGGAGGGCGGAAAGCCTCCCCTGGTCCAGGAGCCTCTCTGTGCCCGGTGCCCCCACCCGAGCCCCCCCACGGAGAAGGCCAAGACACATGTTTTTAGGGGGCATTATCTCCGCTCAGTTGACTGTAAACGTTTAAGCAGAATTGACTGTGTATTCAGGCACTTTCAAACACAACTAATCTTCATCTGGGAGACAGGAAGTGAAATATGTTATTGTCGGCTGCAGTAAATTACCCGTGCCTGGCCTGGCGTATAAAACATTACGGGAGCTGGCCAGTACATTCACTCACCCAGCCTGTCGCTCGCCCACCATCCATTACCCAGCAAATGGCTCCGCTCACCTCCGTGGGCAGACCCCCCTGGCAGGGGGCCATTGCCTTGCACCTGGGGCCTGGAGCCCAGCAGGAGCCGTGCTGAAACCGGGCTGGACAAGGCGGGAGGGAGAGCGGCACGAAGGGGGGGCTGCTTCTTCCCTGGGAGAAGTGACCAGAGTGTGAGATCACAGGTTTTACTGCTAGAAAGAACCCTAAAGGTCATGGGATCTCATGTGCCTGTTTTACAGATGAGGAAACTGAGTCCTACAGAAGCAGCCCAGGTTATAAAACTAGGAAGTGTCTGAGGTGGGATACAAGTTCAGGGCTTGTTGATTCCAGGTTCAGGGACCGTACTCATTGGACTCTACTGTCTTTTAGTTTTTCATGGGCTTGGGGACAAGTTTGGAAATTGAGGATTATCAGTGGAAGGGAGGGCAAAGTTCAGAGAGGAAATGGGTACAAGGTGCTGCCCCTGAAACACAGAGAGAGGACGGCTCCAGACCAGGACTCCCACAGAGGGCAGTCCTAGCTCACCCTTCTGTGGCAGAGACAGAGAGGGAATAGTTAGAACCCCTAGAATCTCAGTGCCGGAGGGGCCCCCAGGGAGTCCGACCAGGCCTGAACAAGACTCCCCACGGCCGCATCCCAGATAAGGACTCATCCAGCGAAGGAAATCCAGTGAGAGAAACCCCGTCCTGCAGAAGCAGCCCATGACACCTGTGATTAGCTCCAATTATGGGGGAAATCTTCCTCATCTTCAGCCTAAATCTGCCTCCCTGAAGATCTCCATCCACGACTCCTCCTTTTTCCTGATGGAGTTAAGTGGAACATCGGCTAGAGCCATGGGCCTGGGGTCAGGAAAACTCATCTCTGTGAGGTCAAATCCAGCCTTACACACTTACTAACCGTGAGACTCTGGGCAAGTCACTGTTTACCTCAGTTTTTGCCACTGCAAAATGGGGACAGTAATAGCACAGAGTTGTGAGATATTTGTAAAGAGCTTAGTGCAGTGCCTGACACATAGTAGGGATTTAATAATACTTATCTCCTTTTTTTTCCTTTTGGTACCAAAGGAACAAGACTGACTCTCTTCCATGAGACAGACCTTCAGATTTTTCTTCTTATTTTTTAAATAGTTTTTCTTTACCAGATATATGCATGGGTAATTTACAACATTGACCATTGCCAAACCTTTTGTTCTAATTTTTCCCCTCCCCCCAGATGGCAGATTGACTAATACATGAGACCTTCAGATTCTTGAAGACAGCTCTCATACGCTCCCCAAAATCTGCTCGTCTCTGAGCTCAAACACTCCTAGTTCCTCCAATCGACGTTACATGCTGGATCTTGAAGTCCTGGATGCCCAGCTCTGGATGTTCTTCAGCTCACCGATGTCCTTCTTACACCACGGGGCCAGAACCAAAGGCCAGGGTAACAGAGCGACAAACAGCTCCCTAGTTGAGGACCCCGTACCTTTTGTAATGTAACCTCAGATCACTCTAGCAATTTTGACCATCCTATCACACAGCATGCGGTCCATGAACACCCCCCCACACACACATATTTTTCAGATGAATGACTAGCCAGTCACCACTTCCTCCATCTTGTATTTGGGAAGCTGTTGGATTTGGGACTTTACCTGCATCCCTTGTAAATTTAATCCCCCTTGCCTTATAGCATTTCCAGCTTTGAGTCAGGAAGTCCTTGGAGTATATAATGAATACAGAGAGGCACGAAATGATCCATACAAACATGAAGTAAAACTTACCAAAAAATCTGGCACACAGGAAGCCTCCATTTAACTTCCTTCTTTCCTTCCCTCCTCCCTCTTACCTGTTTTCCTTTTTCCTCCCTTCCTTTTTCTCTCCTTCTCTTCCTTCCTTCCACTTTTGGACACTTACTGCCTGGATAATCCCAGAAGAAGGGAGGGAAGGAGGGAGAAAGGAAGAGAGGAAAAAAGGAAAAAAGGAAGGAAAGATAGGAAAGAAAAAAGGGAGGGAGGGAGGGAGGAAGAATAGGAGGGTGAAAGAGAAAGAAAGGAAGGAAGGAAGGAAGAAAGAGGGAGGGAGGGAGGGAGGAAGGAAGAAAGAAAGAGAGAGAAAGAAAGAAGGAAGGAAGGAAGGAAGGAAGGAAAGAAAGAAGAAGAAAGAAAGAAAGAAAGAAAGAAAGAAAGAAAGAAAGAAAGAAAGAAAGAAAGAAAGAAAGAAAGAAAGAAAGAAAGAAAGAAAGAAAGAAAGAAAGAAAGAAAGAAAGAAAGAAAGAAAGAAAGGAAGGAAGGAAGGAAGGAAGGAAGGAAGGAAGGAAGGAAGGAAGGAAGGAAGGAAGGAAGGAAGGAAGGAAAGGAAGGAAGGAAGGAAGGAAGGAAGGAAGGAAGGAAGGAAGGAAGGAAGGAAGGAAGGAAGGAAGGAAGGAAGGAAGGAAAGAAAGAAAGGAAGGAAGGAAGGAAGGAAGGAAGGAAGGAAGGAAGGAAGGAAGGAAGGAAGGAAGGAAGGAAGAAAGAAAGAAAAAGAAAGAGAGGAGGGAGGGAGGGGGAAGGGAGGGAGGAAGAAAGAAAGGAAAGAAGGAAGGGAGGGAGGAAGGAAGGAAGGAAGGAAGGAAGAAAGAAAGAAAGAAAGAAAGAAAGAAAGAAGAAAGAAAGAAAGAAAGAAAGAAAGAAAGAAAGAAAGAAAGAAAGAAAGAAGAAAGAAAGAAAGAAAGAAAGAAAGAAAGAAAGAAAGAAAGAAAGAAAGAAGAAAGAAAGAAAGAAAGAAAGAAAGAAAGAAAGAAAGAAAGAAAGAAAGAAAGAAGAAGGAAAGGAAGGAAGGAAGGAAGGAAGGAAGGAAGGAAGGAAGGAAGGAAGGAAGGAAGGAAGGAAGAAAGAAAGAAAGAAAGAAAGAAAGAAAGAAAGAAAGAAAGAAAGAAAGAAAGAAAGAAAGAAAGAAAGAAAGAAAGAAAGAAAGAAAGAAAGAAAGAGAGGAGGGAGGGGGAAGGGAGGGAGGAAGGAAGAAAGGAAAGAAGGAAGGAAGGGAGGGAGGAAGGAGGAAGGGAGGGAGAGTGAGAAGAGGGAGGGAGGGAGGGAGGGAAGGAAGGAAAGAAGGAAGTTAAATTAAGGCTGCCTGTGTGCCAGGTTTTTGTTAAGTTTTTACTTCACGTTTGTATTGATCATTTCATGCCTCTCTATATTCATTATACACATATAATTTCTTTCTTTGCAGCGATATGTCATTACATTCATGTACCAGTAATCGATGGGCATCTACTTTGTATCCAACTCTTAGTTGTCACAAAAAATGCTACTACAACTATTTGGAAGCACATAGAGATTTTTTTTTAATTGGTGCATTCCTTGGGCATATAATGGAGTCTGTGGCTCAGAGAGTATGGACATTGTAGAAACTTGATTTGCCTGATTCCAAGTTGCTTTCCAAAACGGTTCCACCATTTCACAGCTTCACCAACAATGTATTATTGTGCTTAGCTTTCCACAATCCCTCCAACATTGACTGTTGACATTTTCTGGGTCATTTTTATCAAGATGCAAGGTGTAAAATGAAATCCTAGGGTGCATTTTGATTTGCATTTCACTTATTATCAGTGATGTGGAGCATTTTTTCATGTGATAATAGAAACTTTGCAATTCTTTTGAGAACTGTTGGTTCAGGTCCTTATCTATTGGATAATGGCGGTCAGTCTTATATATTGCTTGGTTTTCCTATGCCATCACAGGATGATGTCTTGACTCGTGTAAATTGGACTTAAAGGAGGCAAAGTCACACAGAGTCATCAGCCTCGGTCTCTCTTCCTGAATCACTGCAGTCCAGTGGCAGGAGAAAGGTCAAGATGATTGGCAATGGCCCAAGATGCAGTGCATGGCGTTTTTAATGTCTAACCAAGCTGTAAGCATTCCTGCTTCATGGCCATTGGAACAAATTGTTCTCATCCACCCATTTTAACTGGGGAAGACTTCACATGCTTAGAGTAGACATTCCCCTAACTCACCAGTGGGTTTGAGATCTGTCAGTTATTCTCAACTTAGTTTACTTATCTGTAGTGACATTTTACTGGACTATGGCCACTGTACCTGTTACAGCTTCTCGGAGCCACGGTGAGAGCTAAGTTCCAGGTAGACAACCAAAGGTAGAAAAGCATCCCTGAAAAGGGCTTAAAAATCCCTCCTCCCTATATCTCTATCTCTCTATCTCCACACATATTATATATACACATATATAATTTGTTTGTATATGTTGAATAACAGACTTTTATCAGAGAATTTTGAAACAAAAGGGTTTTTTTTCCCTAATTCAACTCCTTCCCTTCTTATCTGAAATGTATTAATGTCGCCCGTGTACAAATTTTTTAGTTTTAAGTTATCAAAGTTATCTATTTAATTTTTTTTAATCAGCTTTCTCTTGTTTGATTAAAAATGCCTCCCCTTGACTAGAGCATCAGCCCTGAAGTCAGGAGGACCTGAGTTCAAATCTGGTCTCAGACATTTAACACTTCTTAGCTGTGTGACCCTGGGCAAGTCACTTAACCCCAATTGCCTCAGGGAAAAAAAATTCTTCCCTTACCCATAACTTTGAGAGGTATATGATCTGTTTCTTTTTTAACTTTTAAGAGTATAATCTTTCATTTAAAGGCCACAAATCAATTTGAAATATATTGTCGAGTATGGTATAAGGTGCTGACTTAATCCTAATTTCTTCCAAAACTCATTCCAGCTTTCCCAGTAATTTTTATCAGATAGGGAATTTTTTCACTAGGTAAATTTTCTTTTCTACTTTATTAAACACTGGGTTAATAAGTTCTATTGTTTCCGAATCTCCCTTGTCTAGTCTGTTCCACTAATTTATTATTAGTTTAAAAATACCAAATGGTTTTGATGACTAATGCTTTATAATATGATCTGAGGTGTGAAAGTGCTATTTCCCCATCATTAATTTCTCTTTTCATCATTCTCCTTGATATCCTAAATCTTTTGTTTTTCCAATTGATTTTTTTTAATGATTTTCATCAAGTTCTATAAAATATCTCTCTAGTAATTTGATTGGCGTAGCATGAAAAGAATAAATTAATTTTGGTAGTATGGCCATTTTTCTTATATCGACATGACTTAGCCATGAGCACAGAATACTTCCTCAGCTATTTAGATTGTTCTTTATTTCTTTAAGGAGTGCTTTGTTATTGAATATATACAAATTGGGAAGTTGATCCGCAGGTATTTCATGTATTTGTGAAATGGGGTTTCTTTTTCTACTTTTGTTTCTTATATTTTGTTATTATTGAATAGACATTTTATGGATTTTTGAAGATTTATTTTGTAGTCTTCAGTTTTGCTGGAGCTTTGTATTGTTAGAATTAGTATATTTGGTAATTCCTTGGGTTTTTCCAAGTAAATCATCAGCATTTTAGGGATTAGCAAATTAGGGATAGTTCTGTTTCCTGTTTATTCCTGTTTATTCTGTTTTCTTTTGTCTTGTTGCTATTATTAGCATTTCTAAAATTATACCAAATAATAGTGGGGAGAGTGGGCATTCTTGCTTTACTCCTGTATTTATTGGGAAAGGTTCTAGTCTATTCCCTGAAGACTGGATTTCAACTCAACTCTTCCTGACATAGGCTAGTGCTCTATTCACCCAGCTGACTGTGTCAATCAGTCAGAAGGTATTTATTCAGCCATGACCTAGGTACTGTTTTAGGCACAGGATCCCAAGACAACACAAGAACTCAAGGAGTTTACTTTTTTACTAGGATAGGAAGAAGGCTATGCACATGCAGGTAAGTACAATAATTTAGCTAAGAAAACCACAGAATGATGAACATGAGAAGAGGAAGGCCCCAACAATGGGGTCTATGTAGAAAGGTTTTCTGTAGAAAGCAGCATTTGAGATTAACCTTGAAGGAAACAAGGATTCTAAGGGACCACGCTGAGAGAGGGAGAGCAGACCTAGAAAATAGTCAGTGCAGAGGTACAAGAGGGAAATGGAGCAACAGATAGAGAGATGATACAAAAACAAAAATGGAGCAGATCCTGCCCTAAAGGAATTTCTATTTAATCTACAAGGGAAACAACTTGTACATATGTAAGTAAATATATGACAAAAAGTAACTATAGAAGATACTATATAAATAAATATATAACAATGTATACATATATAACTCATTCTTTTCCCTTTCCTTTCTTTGTCTCTTTGGTACTCTTCCTTCCCCCTCTCTTTCTTTTTTTCCTCTATTTCTCTCACACACTCTCTTCTCTTTCCTTCTTTTTCTCCTTTCTTATTGTCTCTTTCTCCTCTCTCTTTTTCTCTCTGTCATACTTTCTCTCTCCCTCCCTCCTTTCTTTTTCTCTGTTTCTATTCCTCTCATACTATCTCTCTTCTCTTCTTTTCCCTTTCTTTTCTCTCCTTTTTTCTTTCTCTTCTCTCTTTCTTATCCTTTTCTTTCTTTCTTTCTCTCTCCTTTCTCATTGTCTCTTTCCTCTCCTCTTTCTCTCTCTCCCTCCTTCCTTCCCCTTTCTGTTTCTCTCATTTCCTCTCTTCTTCACTCATGTCTTTTTCTGTTAGTTTCTCTCTCATACTCGCTCTTTTCTTCCCTTCTTTCTCTTTCCTTTATCATTGTCTCTTTCCTCTCCTCTCTCTCTTTCTCTCTCTCATACTCTCTCTCCATCCTTTCCCTTTCTGTTTCTCTTCTTCTCTCTCCTCTCCCTCTCTCCTATCTCTTTCTGTCAGTTTCTCTCTCTCTTCCTCTCTTCTCTTCCCTTCTTTCTCTCTCCTTTCTCATTGTCTCTTTACTCTCCTCTCTCTCTTTCTCTCTCTCTCTCTCTCTCTCTCTCTCTCTCTCTCTCTCTCTCTCTCTCTCTCTCTCTCTCTCTCTCTCTCCCTCCGTCCTTTCCCTTTCTGTTTCTCTCATTCTCCTCTCCTCTTGTTTCTCTGTCAGTTTCTCTCTCTCATACTCACTCTTTTCTTCCCTTCTTTCTCATTTCTCAGTCTCTTTACCCCCTCTCTCTTTCTCTCTCTCCCTCCCTCCTTTCCCATTCTGTTTCTCTCATTCTCCTGTCCTCTCATTTCTCTCTGTCAGTTTCTCTCTCTATTACTCTCTTCTCTTCCCTTCTTTCTCTCTCCTTTCTCATTGTGTCTTTCCTCTCCTCTCTTTCTTTCTCCCTTCTCATCCTTTCTCCCTCTTTCCCATCCTTTCTCTTTCTCTCCTTCCTTCCCATTTCTCTCTGTCTGTTTCTCTCATTCTGTTTCTCTCATTCTCTTTCTCCTTCTCTCCTCTCTCTGTGTCTCTCTTCTTTCTCACTGTCTCTCTCCTCTCTTTTCTCTCTTTTTTCCTCTTACCCTTCCTCTCTCCTTCCCCCCTTCCCTTCTCTACCTCCTTTCCCCATCTCTCCTTCTTCCATCTCTCCCAGACATCTCTGCACACATGTGTATAATATATGGACACATTATCCATACATAATAATATATATGCCCCAAAGTCTGCCAGGTAGCACCCTCAGCCTGCAGGAGTTTCTGCACTCACCCTTTTAAATCCCAAAGTTCACTGTAAATGTGGCATCTTCATCCTGGTCACCTAAAGCTGAGCATCCTCGCCTGGCCTAGCTCCCAGGAGTGGGGGCAGGGCGACGCTTCCCTCTGTCTACCTTAGAGGGCTCCGGAAATGGCAGTCCTCCTTTTTGTTATTTTCCTGCCTGACAGAAGTGAGGGGGAGACCGGGGAAGGATCTATGAGAGGCCCCAGCCGCCCAAGGGGGGCTTCTCAGGCTGAGCTCAGCCCTCCTGCCTCTCTTGAAAAAAGAAAAGGGAAGGGAAGAAATTCCTGCAACTTGAACAATCATTCTGTTGGATTTGGGAGATGTTATTCCTAGTGACAGACAAGGGCAATTATGTGCAATCCTCCAGCAGTTTTAGCCTAATTTCATTACCGCTGTGCGATTCTCCCGGAGCCGCAAGTCTGTCAATGTCTTGCAGAACGGATTAACCGGCACTTTCTTCTTCTTCAAATGAATTTTAGCTGTCATGCCCTTGATGAATAGAACAGGGACAGACGGCTAACCTAGGGGAAGGAGCCTGCCCGGCTGCCCAGAGACGGCAGGGACGGCGCCTGGCCGGGAGGGGCACCTGCTCCGGGCCTCGGGGGTGACGGGCAGGGCCGGGGAGGGAGAGCCGGGCAGCGGGCGGCAGCCTCCGGCCCGGGCGAGGAGGGGGCGCTCCCCGACATCGCCAACCTGTGACAACTGTGTAAATAGGGCCGCGTCAGCAGGCCCATCATCATCATTAGCGTCTTCTTCATCATCATTATTATGACTTTTATCATTATTACTGTTATTAGCTCACCTGGGCACATGTCAGAGTGTTCCCTAAATAGTCACATCTCCCTCTCCTTCTGCACAGTCATCAGCTTAGGAAACTGTAAAGAGACGAGAGCATGGAATTAGAAGTCAGAGAACAGAGAATGTCAGAGCCGGGAGGGAGATTAGAACAGAAGATTTCAGAGCTGGGAGGGGGCTTAGAACAGGGGATGTCAGAGCTGGGAGGGGGCTTAGAACAGGGGATGTCAGAGCTGGGAGGGAGCTTAGAACAGGGAATGTCAGAGCTGGGAGGGGCTTAGAACAGGGGATGTCAGAGCTGGGAGGGGCCTTAGAACAGGGGATGTCAGGGCTGGGAGGGAGCTTAGAACAGGGGATGTCAGGGCTGGGAGGGGCCTTAGAACAGGGGATGTCAGAGCTGGGAGGGGGCTTAGAACAGGGGATGTCAGAGCTGGTAGGGGCCTTAGAATAGGGAATGTCAGAGCTGGGAAGGAGCTTAGAAAGTATCTATTTTAACTTATTCATTTTACATATGAAGAAAGAGACCCAGAAAAAGTCAATGATTTTTCTAAGCTTCCCAATGACTAGATTCCTTCCTCTCACCCACTCTCTTGATCTTCAGATCAGCTCCCTTCTTTTATCCCAAACTGCTTCCTTTCCTGCTGGGATGATCTTGGAAAAATGAATTTCCAGCTCTAGGCCCATCTTCCTCAGTCCCCAGCGAGCTGCCCTTCCTCCTGCTTCTCCTAGGGAACAATTGGTAGAGGGCCTGATAAGGGGAAGGCTTCCTGGAGTCCCTTGCTGCCGGTTAGCCCTTAAAGGCCGGGCAGTAAGGGGAAAAGAGCATTGGGTTTGGAGTTGGGTCTTCACGCCAGTTCCATTACTTCCCACCTCTGAAAGCCTGGAAAATCACTTCGCCCCTTTGAAGCTCAGCTTACTCATCTATAAAATGGAGACAGTGACAATTAACTTGTATCACTCCCTGGATGGTTCTTAGAGAAGTGCTGTATAAACCTTTCAGGCCAAGAGAAATGAGTGATTGCTATTCAAAGAAGGAGGGAGAGCTAGCTGGGCCTGGCCAAAAAGGCTCCCATTTATCTTGAGCTTTATGGTTTGCAAAGCACTTCCCAGGCACTAATGATCACATTGGATCCCAACAGCCCTTGAAGCAGGGGGATTTTATCATCCCCATTAGGAAAACAAGAGAGAGAACTTATACATTAAAGATATCACAGAAGCCATCTGGTCCAAATACCTTTTTTTTTTTTTTTTCCCCCCCCCTGAGGCTGGGGTTAAGTGACTTGCTCAGGGTCACACAGCTAGGAAGTGTTAAGTGTCTGATACCAGATTTGAACTCGGGTCCTCCTGAATTCAGGGCTGGTGCTCTATCCACTGCGCCTCCTAGCTGCCCCCTAAATGCCTTTTCTGATGTAAAAGCGGTCTGTGGCAGCAAACGACAGAGCAAGATTTGAATTCTTATCCCAAGTCCACTATCAGTTCCAGTTTGAAGATGAGGAAGAAAGCTGGAAGAGATTCACGGGATCCTACATTTAGAGCAAGAAGGGAGTGCTCTAGCCCATCCTTCCATGTGATAGATGGGGAAGCTGAGACTCAGAGGGACTGTGTCCTGAGGCACACAATTAGGAAGTATCTGAAGAAGGATTAGGACCCAACTCTTTGTTCTTCCAAATCTAAAAAACTATTTTCTATACTGTTTCTTAAAAGTACTGAACTAGGGGCAGGTAGGAAGGAGCAGTGGATAGTCAGGAGGACCTGAGTTCAAATCTAGTCTCAGACACAACACTTCCTAGCTGTGTGACCTTGGGCAAGTCACTTAACCCCAATTGCCTCTGGGGAAAAAAGTACTGAACTAACCTTCTCTGCTCAGAGTGGACTTGCTGAGAAAAGGGAGAGCTCTTTTCACTCAAAATTACCATAGTCAAAGGATCAGTGACTTAGAGCTGGAAAGAACCACTATTCCAACCCTTTGGATCGTTGAAATGAAGAGACTCAGTCAAGTTCACCCACATCAGAAGGGAAGCACTTGTGACCCTTAGAGGCAGCAGAAATGGGAGTTATTGACAGTCACAAAGGAAAGGAGTGTTTGTTTGTGAATCCAGATTTCTGATTCAAGAATCATCATACTCGTACTCCAGACCTCTGAGCTGCCTAGAGTCCCATGGATGATCTCAGAAGGCAGATTTCTCAAGAAATCACGAGACAGCACACAGAGGAAGAGACTCTAGGCAGAAAGAGGGTTTTCTGGATGGAATCCTGAATTCTGGATGGAATCTGAATTCTGGATGGAATTCTGGATGGAATATTGACTTCTCCCTCAGACTGGAGAGTCACTAAGGCATAAAGGATCAGCAGGTCACAGAAGTCAATTCTTGGAAGACCAAGCATCCCAAATGAGCCTCTAGCTCTGATCTGAGAGCAAGACATGGCTGGATGTGGCTACGTCATACGTTTAATGCGTTGGATCTCCAAATTCACACTATGACATGAGAAAAATCATTCGAATGGATTGGTTTGTAGATCACAGATTGAGAATCAGCAGAGAACTCAGAGGAAGACACCTTTATGCCCCACCCCCTCCTCCTTTTACAGATAAATAGACCTGAACTTCGGCTCTCCCCATGAGATTGTGTTTTCTGATTATATGTTTCTCTGATGCCGTTTCTTGATCGCTTCCCTTGTAAGATTTTTTATTTATCTTATTACATCTTATTCCCACTTGTCCTGTCTCCCTAAAATGAGATAATAGGGCTCTACTAAGACCACACATGCATCAAGCCTGAGAAAACCTCTGACCCTGACCTACGTCCTCTAACCAGACTCTACTTCCCAAACTCAGACCAAGGGACAACACAATTATCCCTTACCTTGGTGGTAATAGGATGAGGAAAGGCCCAGGACCCCGAGAAGCTGGGCCACGTTTATAATAATCAAAGTTTCAGGAGAATGAATTAAGCCCAGCCTCTAAGCGTATCATCATCATTATTTGATGTTCTTGACCAGGAGTAGTTTTCTATTCTCTGTCTACGGTGGCATTTTTTCACAGAAAAGCTTCTCAAAAAACCTTTGTTGAATGAATGGATGAATGAATAAAGGAAAGTCCTTCCATTCTTCTTGGATGATTAAAGATAAAGGAAAGCATAAATCACTCTTTGCTCTGATTTAATCCACTAAAATTTTATATTATGTAATCTCAATTGGGCCCTCACCACTGCCAGGCAATCTTTCCACACGTCCCTTATCCACTCAATGTCCCATTTCCCACAGTTCTCTTCCAAATCTCTTCATTTCTTCTCAAATCTCTCATGGCTCCCTTGGCCACACTCTGAGAACCCTGCTTCATATTTTACTGAAAAAATTGTGGACACTGGTCCAACTCCCTCTTCTCTTCTCCTTAACTCACATTTTCTCGATGTCTTCTGCAATTATCTCTACCTTTGTCTCTGTTTCACATGAAGAGATGGTCTGTTCCCTCACCAAAGCAAACCCCTCTATATCTATAAGAATTGCAAATCTCTCTAGGTACAACACCAATTTCCCCTTCTCTCTCACCCCCATTTTCTCACTTATCTTTAATTTTTCTTTGTCTTCTTCCTAGTACCGTAAACATGACTGTGTCTCCCTCTTCCTCAGAAAGATATCTCATTTGAACCATTCATATCTGATAACCATTTTTCCCATAATTCTTCTCTCTTTTTATGCTAATGTTTTTAAAAGGCCAATTTTAAAATAAGTCCCTTCATGGCCTCTCTCTTAACTCCTTTCAACCTGACTTCCAGCTTCATTATTCTACCCAAACTGCTGTCTCCAAAGTCACAATGATCTCCAAATGCCAAAAACAATGGGTTTTTTTCCTTCCATTCTTATCCTTCTTCACCTCTCTACAATCTTTGACCCTTTCAATCGCTCTTTTCTCTACCTTTCCAATACACCACTCTCTCCTGGCTCTCCTCCTAATGATTTGACTACATCTTCTTGGTCTTGTTTGGATTCTAATCCAGATCATTACCCACTAACTATGGGTGTCCCACAGGATATTATGGTAGGATTCTCTTCTCTTTTCCTCTCATATTATTTCACTTGTTGAGCCCATCAGCTCCCACGAATTCAACCAATATTTCTATGCTCAAATGATTCTCAAATCTCTTTATCCAGCCCTACTCTATGCTAGCCTCAGTCTTACATCTTTATGCCTTTTAAATATCTAGAACTGGTTGACATCTTAACTCATCATGTCCCAAACTAAAGTCATTATCTTTCCCCCAAATGCTTCTCTCTTCCTATTTCCTCATTTCTATGGATGATACCACTATCCTCCCAGGGTCTCAAGTTTCCTAGTTTCCTCACTCTCTCTTTTACCCTCATATCTAACTTGTCAAACCTTTTCAATGCTACCTTCCCAACATCCATCTCTCTCTCTCTCTTCTCTCTTTGCTGAGGCGATTGGGTTAACTGACTTGCCCAAGGTCACACAGGTAGGAAGTGTTAAGTAACTCAGCTCCTTCTGACTTCAGGGCTGGTGCTCTATGCACTCTGCCACCTAGTTGTCCCTCCCCCCAGCATCTCTTAAATAAAATCTCTTTTCTGCTCTGACACTGCCACCACTCCGGTATAGGTCCTTATTATCCCTCTGTCTCAAGTCCCAAGTGCTCCACACTAGCCCATCCCTGATTCCTAAAACTGAAGTCTGAATGTGTCACCCCCCTCACTCAATAAATTCCAATGGCTCCCTATTGCTTAAGCAAATCAAATCAAATCAATATAGGAAATCAAAAATTCTCTGTTTGGCTTTCAAAGCCCTTCACAACCTAGCCTCTGTCTATTTGTCTACTCTTCTTATACCTTATTTGACCTCACGTGATCTGTTTTCCAACAACACTAGTTCCTCCCTAATATCCCTCAAATAAGACACTCCTGGTCCTCATTCTGTGGCTTTTCACTGAGTGCCCCCCCCCCCATGTCTTATGCATTTTTCTTCCTCATCTCAGTCTCCTAGCTTCCTCCAAATCTCAGCTAAAATCCCACCTTCTTAAGTAACTTTCCCCCCATTCCACTTGATGCTCTTCCCTACCCTCTATTGTTTATGTTTGATTTATTTCTTATATAACTTAATTGCACCTATTTTCTCCTCCACTAGATTGTAAGCTCCTCCCGAGCAGAGTGTGTGATCCCAGTATTTAGCACGTCTGGCTTGCAATAGGCACTTACTAAATATTTCTTTTTTTAAAACAGTATTTTATTTTCCCCCAATTACCTGTAAAAACAATTTCATTTTTATAATTCCAAATTATATTCCCTCCCTTCCTCCTTTCTCTCCTCCCTGAGACAGTAAGCAATAGGTTATATAAGTTATAAAGTGTAATTATGTAAAATATTTCCATATTAGTCATTTTGTGCAAGACTTGAAAAGAAAGAAAGAGAAAATGAAAGAATAAAAAAGAGGAATAAAGAAAGAAAAAGAAAAAAGAAAGAGAGAAAGAAAGAGAGAGAGAAAGAAAAAGAAAGAGGAGAGAAGGAGGAAGGAAGGGAGGAACAAAGAAAGAAAGAAAAGTAAAAATAGCCTGCTTCAGTATGTATTCAGACAACATCAGTTTTTTCTCTGGCGGCAAATAGTGCACTTCATCATGAGTCCTTTGGGATTGTCTTGGATTAGTGTATTGCTGAGAATAGCTAAGTCATTCACAATTCATTGTACAATGTTGCTGTTACTGTGTACAGGTTCTCCTGGTTCTGTTCACTTCACATCAGTTCATGTAAGTCTTTCCAGATGTTTCTGAAATGATCCTGCTTGTCATGTCTTACAGCACAAAAGTACTCCATCACAATCACACACCACAGCTTGTTCGGTCATTCCCCTATCTATGGGTGTTCCCTTAATTTCCAATTCTGCCATAAAAAGAGCTGCCATAGATATTTTTGTACAAAGAGGTTCTTTTTCCTTTAAAAAAAACCTCTTTGAGATATAGAGCTAGAAGCAGTATTGCTGGTTTGCACAATTTTATAATCCTTTGAACATAGTTCCAAACTGCTCTCCAGAATAGTTGGATCAGTTTGCAATTCCACCAACAATGCATCAGTGTCACAGTTTCTCACCTCCCCTCCAACATTTGTCATTTTCTTTTTCTGTAATATTAGACAGTCTTATAGGTGTGAGGTGATACTTTGGAACTGTTTTAATTTGCTTGATAAATGTTTCTTGATTGTCCGACTACTTGCCCTGAATAGGAACTACCCCCATCAGTAATGTGACAGTCATTTAAAAATGTTCTTGAACTGCATTAGAAAAAGTATCATTCCCAAGAAAAAGGAAGCAAGAATCCTTCTGCTCTGGTCTGACCTCATCTGGGGTACTGGGTTTAGTTCTGGGAGCTAGTGTCAGAAGGACAAGAGGAAGGTTAATCAGGACAGTGTCAGGCCATGAGTCAATGCCACAGGAGGATGGAGTGAATGAATTGGAGATGTGAAGACTGGGGAGGGGGAGAGACGACTAAGCTCAAGGATGTGCAGGGCTGTCACCTGGAGGGGAAATAACTTGATTTTGTTTAAGGATGGCAGGGCTGGGTAGAGGCCTTAGAACAGGGCATGTTCTCCAAGATTTGACAGCAATATATAGTATTCTAGATCACATTTAATAAGCACTTATGCCATGTGCCAATTACTGTGGACCTTTTTTAAAATCAATTTCATTGTTTTATGGAGGAAACTGGGAGGTGCTGTGGATAGAGCACTAGGCCTGGAGCCAGAAAGTCTTGAGTTCAAGCCATTCTCCAATTGATAAATGGTCAAAGGATTTGAACAGACAATTTTCAGATGATGAAATTGAAACTATATCCACTCACATGAAAGAGTGTTCCAAATCACTACTGATCAGAGAAATGCAAATTAAGACAACTCTGAGATACCACTACACACCTGTCAGATTGGCTAAGATGACAGGAACAAATAATGATGAATGTTGGAGGGGATGTGGGAAAACTGGGACACTAATACATTGTTGGTGGAATTGTGAAAGAATCCGGCCATTCTGGAGAGCAATCTGGAATTATGCCCAAAAAGTTATCAAACTGTGCATATCCTTTGACCCAGCCATACTACTACTGGGCTTATATCCCAAAGAAATACTAAAGAAGGGAAAGGGACCTGTATGTGCCAAAATGTTTGTGGCAGCCCTTTTGTAGTGGCTAGAAACTGGAAGATGAATGGATGTCCATCAATTGCAGAATGGTTGGGTAAATTATGGTATATGAAGGCTATGGAATATTATTGTTCTGTAAGAAATGACCAGCAGGAGAAATACAGAGAGGCTTGGAGAGACCTACATGAACTGATGCTGAGTGAAATGAGCAGAACCAGGAGATCATTATCCACTTCAACAATGATACTGTATGAGGATGTATTCTGATGGAAGTGGTTATCTTCAACATAGAGAAGATCTAATCCAATTCCAATTGATCAATGACGGACAGAATCAGCTACACCCAGAAAAGGAACACTGGGAAATGAGTGTAAACTGTGAGCATTTTTTTTGTTTTTCTTCCCAGATTATTTTTACTTTCTGAATCCAATTCTTCCTTTGCAGCAACAACAACAACAAAATTCGGTTCTGCACATATATATTGTACGTAGAATATAGTATGACATATTTAATACATATGGGAATGCCTGCCATCTAGGGGAGGGGGTGGAGGGAAGGAGGGGAAAATTCGGCACAAAAGGGAGTACAAGGGATAATGTTGTAAAAAATTACCTATGCATATGTACTGTCAAAAAAAAAGTTGTAGTTATAATTAATAAAAATAAATAAATAAAAAATAAAAGTAAAGAAAGAAAGAAAGAAAGAAAGAAAGAAAGAAAGAAAGAAAGAAAGAAAGAAAGAAAGAAAGAAAGAAAGAAAGAAAGAAAGAAAAAGAAAGAAAGTGTTGAGTTCAAATCCAGCCTCAGATATTCAGTATTGGTGTGGCCCTGGACACAACACTTACCATTTTCAGTCTGTTTCCTCTTTTGTAAATTAACAGCATCCACCTTTCAGAGATTTGGTTCGGACAAGAAGAGATCATATTTAGAAAGTACTTTGTAAAATCTGGAAAGCCTAAGGAGCTCTCTCTACTACTGCAGATCAGCAGCTTTTCTTCACCTTACCATCAGAGAGAAGTTCCTGAACAGGATCTGAATCCAAGTCTCACTGATTCTGATTCCAGTCCTGTATGTACTCCATGCTGGGGATGAGCTCCCAAGACTCAAGGTTTATGTTATCCTGGGGTGGCGGAATGCAGGGAAATGAGGGGAATGGCGCACAAAATCAAAGCCTGTTCAAGATGACATAGTAATACTGATTTTGTTTGGGGATGTCAGAACTGGAGGGGCCTTAGGACGGGATATCAGGGCTGGGAGTAATATGCAAGTGATAAGTAAAATTACTTTAAAAATAATAGAGAAAGGCAATTAGATGGCACAGTGGATAGAGCACAGGATCTGAGTTCAAATCTGGTCTCAGACACTTAACACTTCCTAGCTTGTGACCCTGGGCAAGTCACTTAACCCCAATTGCCTCAGCAATAACACAAAAAATAACATGGGCTGGGGAAGCACTGGGGAGATCCAGGCAAACTTCCTGGAGGAGGTGGTAATTGAGTCTAAAGAAAGGCAGAATTCACAGAGATAGATGAGGAGAAAGGCCCATTCCAAGTCTGAGTACCTGAGGAGGGGATAAGGGTGAGTTTCATATAAAAGGAACCCCACAAAGGCCTGTTTCGCTAAAACGGTGAGAATATAAAGCCTGGGACATCTGCTGAAGCCAGAAAAGAACACCTTTTGTCCTGGAGACAGTGGGAGCCACCAAAGCCTCTTGAGCAGGGGAGTCACCCACAGATACAGTCTTAGGCCAAGGCTGGAGGAAAGAAAAGACCTCAAAGGGCCAATGGTCAAGGAAACCAAAACTCGCCCTCCCCTCCATGACTGGGGACTCTGGTTGGGATTCGGGGTGCAGACACGAATGGGGAGCAGAAACCGGGCGTGAAACCCCCTCAGCTTACATTCCCTCTCTGACAGGCTCAGGACCGATGGCTCCTCTTCTCTGCCCCCCCCCCAGAAAAGGCCCGGCCACCTTCATCACTCACCTCCCAGAGTGCCCCCAGTGGGGAGGGAGTGCTTTGTAAACCTCCTCACACTAAAGAAACAGGGATTCTGCCTTTATTTGCAGCAAGTCCAACCCAGCCCTAATTTATCGACTCTTCCCCACTGCCAGGGCATCAATAAAATGTACTCTGCTAATTAATCTTTTGCAGATAATTGCAGAAAATGACTGTCTGGCCCCGGCTGTGACCCCCTCCCCCTCCTGCCTCCTTCTCTCCCTTCCCCCAGCCCTGGCTTGGGCTTCTCCTTCCCGTCCCCCCACTCCCCCCACCAAATTCAGCACAAATGGAGCTCACGTGAGGAAGGCGACGCAGACTGGGGAGGGCCAGCTGTGAGCCTGCTCGGGCTTGATGGCTCCGGGAGGGGGCCGGGCTGCACCCCTGGCTGGGAGCTGGGCGCAGCTGGAGGCCACGGAGTGGGAGAGAGAGCAGCTTCCTGGGCCCCCCCCCCAGTCCAGATTTTACAGCCCCCTGAATGGAAGCTTCCCGCTGGGAGGGGGCGCAGGGGACATGGCCACTGCCCTCTGCTAGTCTGACTTGGCTGAGTCTCCCTTCTTCTCTCAGTTTCCTCATCTGTAAAAGTGTGGGGCCCCTGCCAGCTCTAGGACGATTATTTGATCGATGTGAAGGGCCCTTCCGTCTCTAAAACCCTTTACACCGTCGCTACTGGAGCCATTCTATCTGTGTAGACTTGGAGCGCCCTTGTTTGGGTCATGAGGAAGGGCCCTGGAAGGGTAAGGGCCCAAGGGCACCCAGACCTAGGGACGAGCCAACCGACACCACAGGGAAGTCCGGCCAGCTGCAAAGGCCTGGAGAGGGGAACAAGGAGCAAGTGGGAAGGACAGCTGGTGGTGGCCTCCAGCCAGCCTCACAAGGGCCTGAACTCGCCCATGTGAACACAAATCCGGGCTAGAAGAGCCCTGGAAGGCCTAAGCCACTGGCTCATAACTAACCAAGTTTAAGTATCAAATGCAAGATTTGAACTCGGGTTCTCTCTCTGGAGCCAGCCGTCTTTCTACTAGACCGATCAGGGCAGCATCTACGCAGTCTGAAAAATAGGAACGTGTACAAGACGTCAGTTGTTGTTACCCAGTCTACAGAGAGGCTGATGGCTTCCGGGTGGAATTATAAGTGGATGCACAGATCCCTGAGCTTGCAGGTGAGGAGCCACATCCCTCAGTGGTGGCTGAAAAGCCCGGAAAAAGCCTTTCTCTCTGTCCATCCATCAATCAGTCTGGCTCTCCCGTCCGTCCTATCTTTGTCTCTCTCTGTATGTCTCTATGCTTCTCTCCCTTTCCCTCTTTCCTCGCTTTCCTTTTCTCCCTTTCTTCTCTCTCTGTCTCTCTCTTGCCTTTCCTTTTCTTTGTTTTTTCTCCCTCATTCCCTTTCTATCCCTCCCCCCCCTCTTTCTGCCTGTCTATCTCTCCTTCCCTGTGTTCTCTTTCTCCTTTTCTTTCTTTCTCTCTCCATTTCTCCCTCCCTTTTTCTTTCTCCCTCACTTTATTTTTCTCTTTGTCTATCTCTCTCTTTTTCTTTCTGTCTCTCTTATTCTTTCTCCTCTTTCCTTTTCTTTGTTTTTCTCTCTCTCCCTCTCTATCCCTTCCCTCCCTCTTTCTGTCTGTCTGTCCCTCCTTCCCTCTATTCTCTCTCTCTCCATTTCTCCCTCCCTTTGTCTTTCTCCCTCACTTTATTTTTCTTTCTCTATCTCTCTTTTTTCTGTCTCTCTCTGTCTCTGTCTCTCTCTCTCTCTCTTCTCTCTCTCTCTCTCTCTCTTTCTCTCTCTCCTCTCTCTCTCTGTCTCTCTCTGTCTGTCTCTCTCTCTCTCTCTCTCTCTCTCTCTCTCTCTCTCTCTTCTCTCTCTCTCTCTCTCTCTCTTTCTCTCTCTCCTCTCTCTCTCTGTCTCTCTCTGTCTGTCTCTCTCTCTCTCTCTCTCTCTCTCTCTCTCTCTCTCTCTCTCTCTCTCTCTGTCACTCACACACTGCCCAGTATTTTTTCTTATCCTCATTCATTCAATAAATCCATATGCAGCATTTGCACTAGCACCGTGTAGTGGCTAGAGAGCTGATCTTGTAGCCACGAAAATCAGGGTTCCACACCCACCCTGCCATAGCTGGCTCCCAGACTTATTCTGAACTAGCTGCTGCAGCAGAAGTGTCAACCTGCACAGTGGAGGGAGCTTCCTCATCTGAGAGCACCCTCCAGCAGGGGAAATGCAGGTTCTGTTTCAAGGACCACAGAACACCATCTGATCACTGGGATCATAGATACGGAGAGACGAGTGTCCAGAAGGAGCCACTCATGAAGGGACAGAGCGATACCTCCCAGGCCTCCCTGGTGTTCTTATAATGCCGAGAGAAGCCAAGGAAGTAGATTGGGGGGACTTCCCTTGGCAAATTTTAGCAAAGACAAAAAAATTAATAATAATAACCATAACAGCAAGCATTGCTATAACTCTTTAAAGCTTGCAAAGTTTTTACAAATATTTTTTCATTTAATCCTCACAATAACCCTATTATTTCTGTTTTACAGTTGGGGAAACTGAGACCAAGGGAATCTAATTGATGCAGCTAGTGTCTGAGACTAGATTCCAACTGACTCCAAATTTCTGGCCACTGCCACAAAGATTAGGGATCGGGGCAGTTAGGTAGAGCAGTGGATAGAGCAGCAGCCCTGAAGTCAGGAGTTTAAATCCCACCTCAGACACTTAATACTTCCTGGCTGTGTGACCCTGGGCAAGTCACTTAACCCCATTTGCATCAGCAATAAAATAAAATAATAAAAAACAAAGATAAGGTATGGAGAGGGTGCCATTCTGGAACCCCTGGATAATCATACGTGCTGGGCATTGAGTGAGATGCTGGGAGAAACACAGAGACAAATAAGACATGATCTGAGGCTTCCACGATTTAAACATCTTGGAAGGAAGACAAGACACATGTGTAGCTAAGGGTGTACCAGATAGACTGTTTCAGGGACCTACAAAGAAAATGACTTGAGTTGAAACTGGCTGATTGCTTCAAGTGGATTTGGGAATCCATGAAGGCAAAAGCCACATGCCTTCCATGAGCAGTAGGGATGCCCGCCCAGGTAAGATCCCAACTTAGGCCCCAGTGGGGGGTCAGGTGACCCTCTCCTAACCTCCAGCAGGCTCTTTCTCCTCTATCTAGCTAATGAATGCTAGTTGGATGACTTGCTGGGAAAATACCCACCTTTCGTCTCCCCCTCCCCATCCCCAACTCTGCAGCCCCCCAATGGGATTTCTCTTCTTCTCTGAAATATCATCTTAATATATAACCTCTCTGGGCTGTATACCTGCTCCTAATAAACCTCCAAGACTCTAATGAACTAAATAGCAAATTACTTTTTTATTCAAGAATGAAATTTCATCATATTCATAATTCATATTTTATTTCAGACATCTGCTGCTGATTACATTACATTTAACTAAAATTAGATGAAGCTCAGAATGCAATTAAGGCTTTGCCAAATTCTCCGGCCCACCAATACCAGCCGAGCTCAGCGGGGGCCGTTAGGAGCCTAATATGTAATTAGGAGCTATTTTCTAGCTGTTTTTAAAGTCTGAAAATTAGCTGCCTTTATTAATCACACAGACAAATAGAAAGTGGAGCCAACGCTCGCTGAAATTTCTAAAAGGGATTTTTTCTTTAATTACATACCACCTCGCGAGGCAACTCGCTCCGAATGTTGATTTGTTGTACGGTGACATTTTGACAACTAGTTCTCAATTTGTCTGTCGCGGTTAGGCAACAACAAAGCCGACGGTAATATTTTAACTTTCAAAACCTTCAGTGCACTGGGGAGGAACCCGACGGTGGGCCTCAACCCCGAGGCCTGCTCCCTCTGGAGACAAGGCCATTGATGGCAGGGTGGAATGGGGCCTTCTCCCGCGTCTCAGGGGCTGGCAGAATGCTGCAGGGAGAGGTCTGTCCATCAATAGTGACCATTGGGTCATTACTAGCAAAACCTTTAGAGAACAGGCAGTGAACGTGGAGAGATCTGAAAAGATCAGAGTCAGCTGGGAGTGCGTATCTAAGATGTGATCGCTTCTGTGTATGTGGCCGGGATATAGGTCTAAGGTTAGACCATTCCTATACATGGGTAGCAGGAAATATAAGGTTAGACCACGCCTTGAATAGTTGGGAGCTAGATCTATGAACTTGGATGGGAGGGAAATTATCTTTATTTTCATTAACATTTGGTTTCCCTTATAAGCCTATACATTTTGTGCCTTTAAATACATAGAGAAAAGGTCTATAAGATTTCACCAGGCTGCTGAAGGGATTCATGACACAAGAAAGATTAAAAAAAAAAACCCTGGTCTAAGGTATGATACCTTCTATTGGGTTACTGTGGGGGTAAACCATTCTCCTACATGGTTGGAGGGAGAGATAAGATTAGACCACTCCTTGAGCAGTTAGGAGACTGGTATATCCAAGACAGGGGTTCCTATTCTGGGCTTATGAACTTGGGATGGGAAAAATTTTATCCTTATTCCCACCAATATTTGGTTTCCTTTGTAAGCCGATGCATTTTAAAATTTAAAAACATTATACTGAAAAAGGGTCTATAAGGCTAGACCAGACCGCCAAAAAGGTTCACAACACAAGAAAGATTGAAAAATCTTTGTCAAGGGTATGATACCGTCTATTGGAGGAGGTGTGTTTAAAGTTAGCGTGTGTCTGTGTATTTCTAAGCATGACCACCCCTCTGGTGGCACTTGTCTAAGGTTAGACTCCTCCTGTTCCTGATTGGTGGGAGAAGATACAAGGTTAGACCACTTCTATGTTCAGTAAAAGTAGATAGGAACAGATATCATGGGAACTGGAAAATTGAGGAGGTTGGAGTTTTTGAAGGAGGTAGGGTTGAGGAAGAAAAAAAGACTGAGCCAAATACTGAAATTAGTGGGGGAAATAGAGGATGTTCTAGACGTCCATAGATAGCAGCAAGGAAACAGATAAGACAGAAAGGCCTCTAAGGGAGCAGCTGTTGCTGACTGGTAATGGCAGAAAGAGGGACCAAGAATGGTACTGGGAAGCAAGGAGCACATCAACTCTCCCCCCAGATCCTGAGCATCAAAGGTTCTGAGAGGAGGGAACTCTGGAGAGGGCGGGGGGGGGGGGTCAAGTAATGGGCTAGGTTTCAGAGAGCATAAAAGGATAGAAAGAATCTGAGAAAAATAGAGCCTCTTGGGATCTTGGAACTTGGATCTGGAAGGAAGTTTAGTGGTCATGAGGAGACAAGGGCCCAGAGAAATGACTCGAGATCACACCGGTGGGGAAAGCCAGGATCTGACCCAGATCTTCAGATTCCAAGGCCAGCGTCACTCCCTTCTACCTACCACTGGGTAAATGTGGCAGAAGGGCTGGACCAGCTGGCTTTGGAGGTCCCCGATGGGTGAGTGACTGATCTCTGGGCCCAGACAATGGATAGAAGCCGATGCCAGATGTAAATTTTCAATTCCTCAAGGAGATCTTGGTAGCCAGAGCTCCCTGGATCCTCCTTCCATCCCACAAGGCCTGACTTGGACCTTCCTTGGTGGCCTCTGACCCACAGTCTGGGCACCTCTCTACTGTCCTGAGGCTTTCAGGCCATCCCAATTCTGCCCCCAGTGACTTCCCCTTCTGAGGAATTAGGCGAAAAAGCACTTGGCTCCTCACCCTGAGTCAGCAGCTATCACCAATGAGGCAGCCTTGTCCAGATTCCTTTCTTCCTTAATTTCTTCACCTATTTTTCCAATATTCATTCATATTGCTTGTTTTCCTGGATTCTGGCCTATCTGCCATTCCAATACACGACATTCTATCTCTTGCTTCTTTATCCCTGCTGAAGCTGTGCTCCATGCCTGAAATGCCTCTGTCCTTACTGCCACCTCTGAAAATCCTCAACTTTCTTTAAAAAAAACAAAACAACCAGTTATTTTTATGCTCTCTCCCTCCCCTTTAAAATCATTGTGTATTTGCTAAATATTTACCTGTCCTAGAGGAATTGTAACCCCTCCTCCAGCTTCTAGAAGCCTTTATCTGGAAATGACTGTTTATATTCCATGTTCCATTTTCCAGGTTCGCTAGAACAAAAGCTCTTTGAAGAAATGGATTGTTTCTTTTTTTGTTGTTATATCTCTGGGGTCTAGCCTAATACCTAACACATCATATAAATCATAAATATTTGTTATAATATAGTATGGATGAATGACTGAGAGATTGAACAAATGAATGAATTGATGAATGGATGAATGAATGAGGGAATTAATAAATGAATGAATTGATGAACAGATGAGGGAATGTCAATGGATGAATGAATGAGGGGACAAATGAAGGAAGGAATAAATGAATGGATGGATGAACAAATGAAGGAATTAATAAATGGATAAAATGATAGCTGGATGAACAAATGAAGGAATAAATCAATGGATGAATGAATGAGGGAACAAAGGAGGAAGGAATAAATGAATAGATGGATGAACAAATGAAGGAATTAATAAATGGATAAAATGATAGCTGGATGAACAAATGAAGGAATAAATAAATTGATGAATGAATGAGGGAACAAATGAAGGAAGGAATAAATGAATGGATGGATGAACAAATGAAGGAATTAATAAATGGATAAAATGATAGCTGGATGAAGAAATGAAGGAATGAATAAATGGATGAATTGATGGATAGATGAATGGATGAGGGAATTAATAAATGAATGAATTTACAAACAAAGGAATGAATAAATAAATGAATGAGGGGAATAAATGGATGAAAAAGGAAGGAAGGAATAAATGAATGGAGGAATAAAGGAATGAATAAATAAATGAATGAGGAATAAATGGATGAAGGAAGGAAGGAATAAATGGATGGAGGAACAAATGAAGGAATGAGTAAATGAATGGATGGATGGATAAAGGAATGAAAAGTGAATGAATTGATGAATAAATGAGGGAATGAGTAAATAATGAATGAAGGAAGTAATTAATGAAGAAAGGAAAGAAGGAAAGAATAAATAAATGGATGGATGGATGAACAAATAAGGGAATGAATGAATGAATTGATGGATGGGTGAACAAATGAAATGACTAAGTGAATGGATGAATGAATGAGGGAATGAATATATGAATAGATAGATGGATGGATAGATGAGGGAAACAATAAATGAATGAATGCAGGAATGAATGAATGCAGTGTCTTCCATCTCCTTGCTTCAGAATATAAGTTCCTTGAGCATAGAGTCCTTTTTGTCTTAGCATCTTCAGCCTTTAGCACCCAGCACGATGAATGATGGCATAGTAAACAAATAATTTTAGTAAATAATAGTAACTGGTAAATTAGTAAATAATAAATGTTCATTGATTGTTGAATGAAGGAATGATGTGTTGTGATTTGCTTCCCTTCCCTTAGAATGTAAACTCCTTGAGGGCAAAAAGTGTTTTGAATTTTTGTGTTTATCTTATCACATAACCCAGAATTTGCATAAAGTAGACCCTTAATAAAAATTTATTGATTTGGATTTTTTAAGTGATCCCAGGACACTCTCAAGGTCTCTCCTAAGAACTGTAGTTGTGGGAAGTGAATGTAAATTGTTAGCACTACTGTCTCTCTGCCCAGGTTACTTGTACCTTCGGAATCTAATGCTTATTGTGCAACAAGAAAATGGGATTTACACGCATATATTGTATCTAGGTTATACTGTAACACATGTAAAATGTATGGGATTGCCTGTCATCGGGGGGAGGGAATGGAGGGAGGGAGGGGATAATTTGGAAAAATTAATACAAGGGATAATATTATAAAAAATAATAATAAATAAAAAATAATAATAATTTTTAAAAATAAAATAAAATAAAAATAAAATTTGCCTTCTGAAAAAAAAAAAAAAAAAAAAAGAACTGTAGTTGTATGATGGGGATACATTGGTGCAGGACCGCCCAGCATGGCGTGCCCTCATCAGAGAAAGCTCCGTGCTCCATGAGCAAAGCAGAATTAAGTTAGCTCAGAAGAAACTGGAGAAGTGCAGAGTTAAAGAGCCCACCCCAAATGTTCCTAGGGGCTCTTTGTGCTGACCTGTGACAGGGCATTCCGGGTTCTGCTCAGCCACACACTATTGGACACCCTGTAACTTAACTCTAACATAGTGATGTCATTTTAGTCTTTGAGAGAATAAAGAACAACAACCAACCATTGAATTGGGTTGGATTAGATTGAGGCACCATGTGGAAAAGTCGAAAGAACAATGGCTTTTGATTCAGAGGATCCTAGTCTCGAACAAGTTACTTCATGTCCCCGTGCCTCAGTTTCCCATATAGGAAAATAGGCAGGTTTGCTAGATAGCCTGAGTTTCCTTTCAGCTCAGATCTATGACCCTGTAAGTTATATTGAATCTGTGAAAGAGAAACACTCCCCCTGCCATGACCTACCTCCCGGATCTTGAGGATGGACTTTTTGCAAAAGACCCGAGCAGTCTTGATGTGGGAGCTGGGCTCCTAATTATTCAGGAGCTGGTCCACACCTCCAGTGGGGCATCAGGATAATCCCAGAGTGCTCCTTCTTCACCAAAGAGCTAATTGCCAGGATCACAATCAAGACAACTGGCCAAGAAGTGAAGATGGCAGATCCACATCGCCAAGGATTCAGCCCCAGACGCCTCAGAAACATCAGTGAAGGAGAGTAGGTTTTGGGGACTGCATGAAAGTACCATAAGCTGTGAAATAGAACATAGAAAATGACAGGGGAAGGGAATAGAAGGGAAGGGACAGACATCTGCCCACCTTGGTGCTTTTCTTCCCGGTCAGCTGGAGGAGAGGAGGTTTCACGGGGCTCTTAGAACCTCCACGCCACCTGAGAGTCCTCTTCTCAAGGATCACAAAGCGCTTTCTCAGTCATAACAAGGACTCCTACCCTCATGACCCAGAGAGGGAAACAGCTTTGAGGAGAGGAAGTGACTTTTTTCCAGGGTCCCATAGCGAGTGAGTTTGGGAGTTGGAATTCAGACTCCTGATCTCAGTTCTGGGGCCCTTTCCAGTGGAGAGCATTGGCTCTCCTAGTCTCAAGAAGAAGTCATTCTGGGTTAGCTTCCAACACACCCTTATGTCTTTAAGGAAATACATGAGTTAAATTCAATAACAATTAGCTGTTGAAATAGTACCTAGTACCTAACATAGATCATACAAATCATAAGTATAATATAGTATGAATGAATGACTGAAAGACTGAATAAATGAATTGATGAATGAAGGAAGGAATTAATAAATGAATGAATTGATGAACAGAAAAGAAAATAAATGGATAAATGAATGAGGGAACAAATGAAGGAAGGAATAAATGAATGGAGGGATGAATAAATGAAGGAATTAAATGGATAAATGATAGATGGGTGAACAAATTTAGGAATGAATACATGGATGAATTGATGGATAGATGAATGACTTGGACTCTGGACTTAAAATCGGGAAAACCTGGGCCTTGTATACTTCCTAGTTTTATGACCCTGGCCAAGTCACTTCGTCGATGTCTTCCTTTTTTTTGCTCATCCGTAAAATGGAGATAATACATCTCCTTCCAGATAAAGATGAGAGGAGATAATATAAAGAACTTTACAAACCTGAGAACACTGGATAAATGCTAGTTATTATTATTAGAAAGAATAAGAGTTGAGGACTAAATGCCATGTGTTTTGTTAATATTACCATGGCCAGAGGACCAGAAGGAAAGGCCCGGCCTTGAAGGTGGACCTCTCCTGACAAAGCTCTAATTGGACACAGACAAGAGCAGTCCCGTAGCCGCTAGCCCTAACATTCTCTGTTCTAAGGGATGTCTTAACTCTGGCATTCGATGTTCTCTAGTGTGACATTTTATGTTTTTTTACAACTCTAGTATTCTATAGTTTTATGGCAATTTCTTGGATTATTTAATTCTTTGGGTTTTGTGACTTTTGTTGTTGTTTTTTGTTGTTGTTTTTTAGGCAGTTGGTGTTAGGTGACTTGTCCAGGGTCACAGACTAGTGAATATTAAATGCTGAGGCCGGATTTGAACTCAGATTCTCCTGACTCCAGGGCCGGTGCTTCTTATTTAACTCTATGTGTATTTAATATATGTCCTATTCCACAAACTAGACTGTAAGCTGCTGGAGGTCAAGGATCATAGAAGACAAGCCTTATATTTCTCTGTCTCCCCTGCAAAGCTGTGCTTGTGGTAGGTACTCAATAAATGTTTCAAGTCTCTAAAAATGATGTTTTCTGATTTCACCTGGGTCCTCACTCCTGGAAGGCAATCCTTTTACTCCTCTCTATGGTTCTCTATCCCATTCTTTATAGCATCTATTTTAAATGTGCTCTTCTTTGCTCAAATCTCCCATGATGCTCTCTATCCTAATCCTCTCAGTTGATGATCTTGACTGCAATTTTGCAGATAATAGCAAAGACTTTTCATTGGGAACTCTTTCTTCTCCTCCCCTCTCTTGACCTTGCTGTCCTCCCCAACAATCTCCTTCTCTGCTCTGATGAAAAGGTCTCTCTTCTCCTCTCCAAAGATAACTCGTCACCATTCCCTCCATCTCCTCCAGCAGATTATTCCCTGTTCCTTTCCCTTTAGTCTTCTATCTCCCCAACTACTGATTCCCTCCCGATGCTCACAAGCATATTCAAGTCTCTCTCATCCTAAAACAAAACAAAATGAAAAAACTCTCACTCAACGTGTCCATTCCCACCAACGTTGGTCCTAATTCTCCTCCCTTTCTCAACCACACTCCTCCAAAAAGTGTTCTACCCTCACTGCCTCTACTTCCCCTCCTCTCACTCCCTTTTATACTTTTGACAATCTGGCTTCTGCCTATCACTATCTCCAAAGCTGCCAATTCTTTGGTGAGTCTGATGGACTTTTCTTAATCTTAGGATAAAAGAATCATAGAACCAGAGATTTGGAGCTGGAAGGCACCTTGGAGGCCCAGGAGCCCCACTCCCTTAGCCCAGGTCCTTCTCTCTCTCCTGAACTACTGCCATAGCTTCCTAATTGGTCATCTGACTCTGCCTCTCCCCACACCACTCTATTCTCCACACATCTGCCAAAGAGATTTCTCTAAATGGAGACCTCCCCACTCTGTAATCTCCAATGGCTTCCTATAACTTGTTAAGGTCAATCATCAAGTCTTTTTTTAGTACTTTTTTTGTATTTTTTTTTTTTTTGTATTAAAGCTTTCTGCAACCGGAAGGAAGGGAGGAAGGGAGGAAGGGAGGAAGGGAGGAAGGGAGGAAGGGAGGAAGGGAGGAAGGGAGGAAGGGAGGAAGGGAGGAAGGGAGGAAGGGAGGGAGGGAGGAAGGGAGGGAGGAAGGGAGGAAGGAAGGAAGGAAGGGAGGGGAAGGAAGAGAGGAAGAGAGGGAGGGAGGAAACCAGTATTTAATAAGTACTTACAGTGTACCAGGCCCCGAACCTACAAATAGAAGGGGCAAAAAGACTCTACCTCCCCTAAGGAATTACATTCTAATAAGGAAAGACAATGCCCAAAGAGAAACTGAAAATCATGGCTCGGTTTTGCAGTCCAGAAGCCTGGGACAAGCCAGGAGGGGAATAAAGGCGGCCTGGGCCCTTCCACAAAACAGTCACAGGCACGAAAAGGAAGAAGCAGGACTTGACGCCAGGCCCTAGATGGCTTGAGCTGAATTTCACACAATTCCCAGGGGAGCCTCCTGAGCCAGGCAGGGCTGGGTCATCTCCATGGGTACAATGGGGGTGGGCACAGACCACCAAAGAGGGGCAAGCCCACAGCTAGGACACAGCTCTGACCACCAGAGCCACTGAGGGCCCGCTGGCACCAGTTGTGCCACAAAGAACGAGGGGGAGATGGGAGATGAGCAGGACGACTCCCCTCTCACTAACAATAAAGACCATTTTGGACATCCCCAGCTCTTTGAAAGACTTTATAAATCCAATTAGTTTCCCCCCCTGAGCCTGACTCTGGGGAGGCCAGGTGGGGAGGATTAGCAAAGGCCTCCCCTAGTTTGATGGATAGGGGATGAACGTCCACCCACTGCCTCCCACCTTTCAGGCTGGCTATCACCCCACCCGCTGAGAGCTCCCCATGCCCAAGGGGAGAGGGTGTTGGGAATTCCAAGGCCAGAGGTCCCTGAAATGCCTTTCACTCCCAGCACAGAGGCGCAGTCTCTGACTTCTCTCAGGAAGGGTCCAGAGTGGCAGCCTGCTGGGGAGAGCTGGAAATGCCTTGCTGCTTCTCACTGAGTCACCTCCTCACACCTGCCCATCCCCCTCTCTAGGGGCTGATGTAAAATAGGTCACAGCTGATTATTATGCTTTATAATAAGACCTGACCCCAAAAGTCATCAGTTAACAAGCATTTCTTATGGGCCAGTGTGCTAATCGCTAAGGAGCATTGGTGGGATTACAAGCTCCGCAGATCAGAACTGGAAGAGACTTCTGAGACTCTAGTCTGAATTCCCGTCCCATCCCCATGCCTATTTTATAGCTAGATCGCCTGAAAATCATTTAGATCAATTTTTTTGGCACCTCACAACTACTTGTATATAACTCTTTACGTGTAGAAAACTCCCTGAGGATTATCTATTCTTGTATTCTAAGGGTAATTCTATAATTGATAAGCCCCCACCAGCATATTTCTCATGAACAATCAGACAGTAGGATCAATTAGCTCTTAGCAAAGGCATTTACCCAATCGCCATAGTGAGAGTGGGAATGAGAAAATAATTTTCCCATAAGCCTGAGGAATCACACAAATATACACATTGCAAAGAATGGCTTAAACTTGGCACGCAGTGGTAATGAGAGACTTATGTAGGCCGCATCTATGGCATTGGCAACTTACAGCTAGGACTTCAGGCCCTAGAAGATGTTCATCTCCGTAGAGCATCCTTACGCAGCATCTTTGCTGAGCAGATTGCTCCTTTGAGTGACCAAGGGCTATTCCTCTGCACAATCTGATTCTCTGCTGCCAGAAATCTTGCTCCTTCCCGTTGCTTCATCCCTGAGGTCACTTTCTCCGTCTATCTGTCTCTGACTGCAACGTATGGCTTTGCTCCCCAACGGATATGATTTCTCTTATTGGTCGAATAGCATCTTTTCAAAGTTATATGGCTGATGTTTTATATATACATATATATATGTATGTATATATATATATATACATATATATAGTATGTATATAATATGTTATATATATAAAAGTTATGTATAACATTTCAGTTATATGGCTGATATTATATATATATGTATCTATGTATATAATATATTATAATATATATGTTATATATAGAAAAGTTATGTATAATATTTCAAAGTTATATGGCTGATATATATGTATGTATATAATATATTATAATATATATGTTATATATAGAAAAGTTATGTATAACATTTCAGTTATATGGCTGATATATATATATATGTATCTATGTATATAATATATTATAATATATATGTTATATATAGAAAAGTTATGTATAATATTTCAGTTATATGGCTGATATTATATATATGTATGTATATAATATATTATAATATATATGTTATATATAGAAAAGTTATGTATAACATTTCAGTTATATGGCTGATATTATATATATGTATGTATATAATATATTACAATATATATGTTATATATAGAAAAGTTATGTATAACATTTCAGTTATATGGCTGATATTATATATATGTATGTATATAATATATTACAATATATATGTTATATATAGAAAAGTTATGTATGATATTTCAAAGTTATATGGCTGATATTATATATATATCTATGTATATAATATATTATAATATATATGTTATATATAGAAAAGTTATGTATGATATTTCAGTTATATGGCTGATATTATATATATGTATGTATATAATATATTATAATATATATGTTATATATAGAAAAGTTATGTATAACATTTCAGTTATATGGCTGATATTATATATATGTATGTATATAATATATTACAATATATATGTTATATATAGAAAAGTTATGTATAACATTTCAGTTATATGGCTGATATTATATATATGTATGTATATAATATATTATAATATATATGTTATATATAGAAAAGTTATGTATGATATTTCAGTTATATGGCTGATATATATATATGTATCTATGTATATAATATATTATAATATATATGTTATATATAGAAAAGTTATGTATGATATTTCAGTTATATGGCTGATATATATATATATGTATCTATGTATATAATATATTATAATATATATGTTATATATAGAAAAGTTATGTATAACATTTCAGTTATATGGCTGATATTATATATATGTATGTATATAATATATTACAATATATATGTTATATATAGAAAAGTTATGTATAACATTTCAGTTATATGGCTGATATTATATATATGTATGTATATAATATATTACAATATATATGTTATATATAGAAAAGTTATGTATAACATTTCAGTTATATGGCTGATATATATATGTATCTATGTATATAATATATTACAATATATATGTTATATATAGAAAAGTTATGTATAACATTTCAGTTATATGGCTGATATTATATATATGTATGTATATAATATATTACAATATATATGTTATATATAGAAAAGTTATGTATAACATTTCAGTTATATGGCTGATATTATATATATGTATGTATCTATGTATATAATATATTATTGTTATATATAGAAAAGTTATGTATAACATTTCAAAGTTTTATGAAAGCAAGAGAAAAGAAACATTCCTCCCTCCATTCCTGCAGCTTTTTCCTCCCGCTCTTAAATTCGATCTGGAGTCATTATTCCCAGACCTGGCTATTTAAGGGGTCCGATTGTTGTGTTTAGTTGTGTCTTCATGACCCCACCTGGGGTTTTCTTGGCAAAGACCTTAGATTGGCTTGTCAATTCATTCTCTAGTTTATTTTACAGATGAGGAAATGGAGGCAGAGAGAATAAAGTGACCTGTACAGGCTCACGCAGTTAGTAAATGTCTGAAGCTGGATTTGAACTCAGATCCTCCTGATTCCAGACCCAGCATTCTATCTACTGTACTACCTAACCTCTTCCCCTCAACAATGGCCAGAATTATTCCTAATTTTTCTGTTCAACTAAATTGATCTCATCTTGACTCAATTAAAGATATGTTGACACTTTATAGGGAGGTCAGGGAACATCCTATGGGGAGACCGAGTTCCAGTGACCGGCCCAGGATTACATAGCTAAAAGCATCAGAGATGGGATTTCAGTCCCGGTCCCTCTGGCACTGCGGCCATTACAGCGTTCCCGTCCTCCAGTTTGACCGATGAGAAGCAATCACTTTTCTTTTTCCTGACCCGTGTCTGGAATTCACTCCCTCCTCACCGAGAGCAATACACGGCTCCCTTCCAAGGTTAACAAGGGCTGCCTCCTCCAGGAAGTCTATCCTGATCCCTCAGCTGTCAACGTCCAATTGAATCAGGCAGTCAATCGATTAACAATCATGTATTATGCAAAGAGCTTCTTGGATGCAATGCGAGTGAAACTGTCCCGCTACTCGACGAGTTCAGGTGGGATGAGGGACGGGGGAGTCAGCAGAAACCAAAGGGATCAGGAATTACCTTTGTATCCATTTTGTATTGATTGATCCTTATACACCGTGTCTCTCCCAATAAAATTTAAGTTCTATTTCATCTTTGAGTGACCCGCTGGCCCAGAGCAATCATTTAAGCGCTTATAAACGAGCAGGAGAGGCCCATGTCCCACTTTCCGTTTCGTTTCTCCCTGCCTCAGTTTCCCTCCTTGAAAGGAAGGGCTCGAGGATCTGCAGGGCCCATGGTGCAATGGGAGATCAAGAGCCTCTTGGGCCAATCTGGGCCCTGCCCTACGAAACGAAAAGGCCCCAGGAGCTGAAGGGAGGGGGAAAGGAAGGCCTGGGCTGGGGCTGGGGGCCGGGGAGCTCCAGGCATTTCCCTGAAAGCCTCTCTCGGGCCTCTCCCCCGCCGGAGAGAGCCTGGGTAATACAAACAGCCCTAATCCCCTGTCAGTTAAGCGGGGTATCAGAGGAGACAAGTCCCCGAGCAGGGGGCCTAATTGAATAGAATTGGAAAGTAGGAATTGGCTCCTAGAGCCGAGCCCGGGGGCTGCTGGGGGAGCCGGGAGCTTAGAGGCCGCTCACCTGGCAGTAATCCGGGGGCTGTTTTCCCTGCCCCCAGCGGATTCCAGCTTGGCTTGGGGGGGGGAGTTTCTGCTCTGGGGTTCAGGCCCCGCACCCCAACTGAGCTCACCCCATCTAGGCCGCCTCTTCCTGCCCCCACCCTTTTTTTCTCTGAAAGCTCTGACATTTTCTATCACTGACCATTTTTCTGTTCTCTCTGTTATCTCAAATAATGTCACTGCCTCTTTAGAATCTATTCATCAGAGCAGAAAGAAGCCACTGCTGACACTGATAAAAAAAAAATATATATATATATACCATCTGGGCCGCACAGGGGAAAGAGCTCACAAATGAACTTCCCACAGCTCCCGCCCTCTCTCCCTCCCCCACAACAGCCACCCCCCCCTCCAGGCCCTTTGCCATTTCAATAGGGAAATTCAGTGGTAATTAAATCCCGGTGGGGGCTGGAGGGAGAATGGAGCCCAGAGAAAGGACGTTCCACCAGGTGGGAGGGTCGGAGAAAGGAAGGACTCTGTCCCCTCCGGCCCCTGCCAGGGCTGAGCCACCCATTCCCTTCCATGGGGGAGCTCACCAGGCCTGGCAAAAATCTATCCGCCTCTCCTGGGAGTGTTCTAATAGCTAGGAGGGCCTTCGGTGCCAGGCAGATAATAACAACCGTAATGGCTCTTCTTCTAAATCATCGCGGCAGCTGGCATGTTCAGAGTGCAGGGAGGTCTGCGGTGGAGAGTCAGAGCGCTGGTGGGGTTACCAAGCTGGACAGAGAAAAAAGGGATCGGCTCCCACCTCAGGTACAAACTAGCTCTGTGTTAGTGGGGACTGTTTTATGGTCTTCCCAGTTGATGGCGAAGTGCATCGAGTACCGGACCTGAGTTCAAATCCGACCACAGACACTTGCTTTTTCCTAGTTGTGTGACCGTGGTCAAGTCATTGAACTCTAGTTGCCTAACCAAAAGGAAAAAAAAAAAAGTAAGCTGCTTAGGGGGGATTATTCCCTTTTTTTATTTTGTAAATCCAGCCCCTACTAAGGCAGCTGGGTGGCTCAGCGGAGGGGGTCTGGAGTCAGGAGACCTGAATGCAAATTTGACTTCAGATATTTCCTAGATATTTGATCCCCGGCCAAGACTACTCTAAATTTGCCTCAGTTTCCTTATCTATAAAATGGGAGTAATAACAGCACCTAACTCCTAGGGTGTTGTGAAGATCAAATGAGATAATATTTGTAAAGTATTATAAAGTATTCTGTAAATTATTGTAAAGTATTAACATACTGTTTAGCCCATGGTAGGTACTTAATAAATTCTTGGATCTAGAATAACTCACTGCCTCTCCTACTTTTCACACCTGTAGCTTAGCACTCTTTCAGGGGAGTTGAGGAACAGAGACTGGGTGCTTTGAGGCTGAATCCCTGATCTTGGAGGGGGGAATGGGACCCAAATAATCCCAGTTCCCAAAAGAGGTTTCAGAGTCAGCCATGGAGAAGCCAAGGAATCTTCTTTGGTACCTGAACGTTAAGTGGTCCTGGAACCCGAACACTCAGTACCCTTCCCTCTTTCTGGCCAATGTGACCCCAGAGACCTAAGGCTTCTGGGCCGCCTGGAGGCCTTCAACTGCTGTCCGGCAGGGTCAGGCCAGGACAAAACTGAGAGCTCGCTCCGTTCTCTCCATGAGGGCAGGAGCAGAGAATTATCTAAATTGGTTATCTTCAGCAGCCCTGGCAGACAGAGCCTTGCTGGATTTTGTAACTCTGAAATCACAGAATCCCCAGATGTCAGGTCTCCTGTCTGGGAGGCCCACCCCAAACAAGAATCCTTGCTCACGCTAAGTGTCGGAGAGTCACCGAACAGCATGGATGAGGGATGGGAGGGTCTCCAATTTCTTCAATTTACAGAAAAGGAAATCAGACTCAGAAGATTAAATTATTAACCCATGGTCACCCAGATGGTGTCAGAAACATGATCACAGATGCAAGAGACATGGAGGCCATCGAGCCAAGCCTTTCATTTTGACAGATAAGGAAACTGAGGCACACTGAGGTTACGTGACTTGAGGAAAGTCACACAGCTGGGGATAAGCAGAGAAATGATCATAGAAAGAAGGCAGAAAGAGGCTCTCATTTACAGATGAGGAGACTGAGAATCAAATCCCACCCTCTCAGCATGCGATCAGACCATGTTCTCCCCCTGACAAACATTTCTCTCACGCCCTCCTTTCCTCCACTCTTTCTGCAGGATTCTTCATTAGCAGATCTTAATTCTATTTCCTTTCAATGAGATCATAGATGGGAGGTGCCCTGTAGACCTTAATGCTCCTCTAAACATTAGTTATTAGTAGTCATGGTTGAGTTAATATGAAATGAAATGAATCCTGACTCAGAAAAGCATTAACTCCCGCTGACTCGGAGTGGGAAATCTCCTCACTCTCCCCTTCTCCCCCTTCACTCTCCAAGCCTGAGACCTTCCCCGAAGCCCATGAAAGTCAAACAGCATCCTGAGCAGATGTGGATGCCTCTGCAACAGAAGGCAGGTGCCTTGTTCTTGGTGTGCCTTTGGAGGCAAGGTCATATCTAACGGCTCTTGACTCCATAGGCCTAGAAGGGATTCATGATAATTAACACACACACACACACACACACACACACACACACACACTGGACCAGCCAGAGAAGGACACACCCCATTGGAACACCTCGAGGCTTGATCTATCCCAGCTTCCCCAGCTCAGCTCTACCTCTGTGCCCAGACCAAACAGGCCTCCACCCACTCAAGTCAATTTAACAAGCATTTATTAAATTCTTACTAGGGCCTGACCGACATGTTGGGATGTAAATAAAGACAAAAGAGGGGTCTCTGAGCTCAAGAAGCTCACCATTGAATGGGGGACTGTAGAGGACCGCAGATATTGGGAACTCTGAGAAAAGTATACCTGAAGCAAGGATACTTACAGCAGGGTGTTAACTCATGTGATGGACAAGATGATGGTTGTCTAGTTCACATATACTTAGTACTTAGCGTGGCAATGTCATGGTTCTACCGTTGGCACATGCCCAGTGTGCTGTAGTGATGTAATTATAATAAGGTATTTAAGGGCTGAGAGGACTTGAGGAAGAGCAGACTCAAGAGAGACTTGAGTGAGAGAGTGTTGGAGCTCAATGTCAGACTCCAGAGAGATGCTCGAGAAAGCTAGCCCGGATATTACAGGGGACAACCTGTTATAATTATGTATAGACAAGATAAAGATCGGACCAGTTGGAGAGATTCTCAGAGGAAGGGCGTAACATTGGGAAAGACTTCTTTTAGATCGGAAAGAAGGCCCAGAAACCAGGAAGGAGAGATGAGGAGAGAAGGCGTTCTGGGCATGGGGAACAGTCAGAGCAAAGCCTGGTGTTCAGACATGGAGGAACATCCAGGAGACCAATGCCCCTGGATCATAGAGGGAAAGTAAGTTACAAGACTGGAAATGAAGGAAGGGGACAGGTTATGAAGGATATTATGTCAGAAAGAATGTTATATTTAAAGGTAATGGGGAGCCACTGAAGTTTACTGAATAAGGCACTGACAAGAACTGTAATAGCCTTGTCTAAAATGTAATATTCTCTGGGAGCAGGATTCTTGGGGGGGGGTCTCTGGAGCAGCCTTCATTTCAGTTCAGTAATCACTTTAAATGCAGCCAGGGGTTAAAGTCCAAATCCTTTATTGTCTCTTTCCAAGTCTTTTCCCCTTTTCTTCGGCTCGGTTAGCTTTCTTATAGTCCAGATCGTTTATTATCACCTTCCTGGGGCTGGCAGCTTTCTGGAGAGCCTTTCGGCTGGCCTTCGTTCCAAGAGCTTGAGCTCCCGCCTGCCTTCTCTGGCTTCTGAATCTCCCTGACTGAATCCTGGCTGAGGCTCCTAGCTTATATATGCTCTCTTAAAGGTGTGAATCTTGTGGAACTATAGTAAGTACTGAACTAGAGAACCGTTAAGCACCATGCTAAACTAGATAACTATTGTCTCTATCAATTCCACTGGCTTAGCACCTTGTTTCAAGTTCTGGCCCATAACAAAGAACCGACCAGGAAGATCCATTAGGCAGCCAAATGAAGGATGGACTGGGGTGGAGAGAGACTTGTGACGAGACCAGTCAACAGACTATTTATAGAAGTCTAGGTTTGAGGTAATGGGGACTTGGGCCAGAATGGCGGCAGGATTAATAACTAGCTGATGCAGTGGAGAGGGTGGGGGGGGGGTCTAGATTCAGAAAGACTCATTTTCATGGGTTCAATCTAGCTTCAGAAATGTACTAGCTAAGTGACCATAGGCAAGTCACTTACCCTGCTGGTCTCAGTTTCCATCTGAAAACATGATTTAAAAACAGGTTACCCTGGTGTCAAGAGTATTGGATTTGGAGTCAGAAAAATTGATGTAGAAACAGGCTATGATGGTGTCAAGAGAAATGAAATGACAAACCACTTCAGTATCATTTTGGAGAAAACCCCAAATAGGATCATGGGAAGCCCAGTATGATTGAAAAAAATGACTTAACAACAACACAATTGATAGGCATTGGCAACAGATTAGATCTGGAGAATGAGGGTAAGTAATCGAGGGTGACTGGGAGAAGGGCAGGACTTTCAAGAAAAAAGTTGGGCATAGGGAAAGGTTTGGGAAAAAATAATAATGTGAACAGTTTGTGATATGTTCAATTTAAAATGGAGACATCCAGTTGGAGAGGTTCAACAGGGAGCTGGAAATGAAAAGAAGAGAGGCTTTCAGGGTTAGAATCATCTTCATAAATTTGGTAACTGAATTTATGGGAACTGATGAGATCGCCAACTGAAATAGTACATGGGAAGAAGAGAAGATAAGCTTCCTATCTTGGAGGTTCCCCTAAAACCCCAAGGAAGATAGATAGCTCCAGTGTCTTCATGTTCTCAAGAGAAATTCTTCATACATTTTTCATTTGAATTAAGTTTCATTCCCCCCCCCAAATAGCTTCTACTTTTAAGAGACCTCAAAGTTTACAAAGTGTTCTCCTCACATTAATCCCATGTATGGCAGGAGGTGCAGCAGGAAATATAAGGATTAGTATCTTTTTTAAGAATTTTTTTATTAATTCTCTTTTTGTTTTATATCCCACTCCATTTTCTTTTTCTTTCTTTCTTTCTTTCTTTCTTTCTTTCTTTCTTTCTTTCTTTCTTTCTTTCTTTCTTTCTTCCTTCCTTCCTTCCTTCCTTCCTTCCTTCCTTCCTTCCTTCCTTCCTTCCTTCCTTCCTTCCTTCCTTCCTTCCTTCCTTCCTTCCTTCCTTCCTTTCTTTCTTTCTTTCTTTCTTTCTTTCTTTCTTTCTTTCTTTCTTTCTTTCTTTCTTTCTTTCTTTCTTTCTTTCTTTCTTTCTTTCTTTCTTTTTTTGAGGCTGGGGTTAAGTGACTTGCCCAGGGTCACACAGCTAGGAAGTATAAAGTGTCTGAGATCAAATTTGAACTTGGGTCCTCCTGAATTCAGGGCTGGTGCTCTATCCACTGTGCCACCTAGCTGCTCCCCCACTCCATTTTCAAAGAGGAAGAGTAAAGCAGTGAATAGACTGCTGATCTCTGAGCCAGGAAGACCTGGATTCAAGTCCTGCCTCTGACCTGTGCTGAATCAATGAAATCATAGATCAAGTCCCTATCCATTTCCAAATGAGTCTCACTTACCCAATAAACTTTTCCTTGTAACAGAGGGTGGAAATGCAAATCATCAGAATCGACTAACACATAAATAGCATCTGACAATATATGCAATATTCCACACCCATAGTCCTTCATCTCTACTAGGGAGAGAGGGGAAACTCAACTTTTTCAGTTCCTCTCCAGGACCCTAATAAGTTTCACAGGAAATTTTTGAAATCATGTTTTCCAACTTCAAATCCAATGCTCTTAACACCAAGGCAGCCTCTTTTTAAGTCATGTTTTCCAACTTCAAATCCAATGCTCTTAACACCAAGGCAGCCTCTTTTTAAGTCATGTTTTCTGACTCCAGTTCCAATGCTCTTAACACCAAGGCAGCCTGCCTCTGGCATCTGTTTGTTGGTGGAGCAGATTTTGTTAGTTTCAAATGGCTACCATCTTGCCCTGCTCATAAACTGAGCCAGACCCCCAAAAGGGATACCCAACTCTTGCTTCTGACATCTAGAGGAGACAGGAAACTTCTAGTGTAGAAATCATCCTCTCTGCGGAATCTGGTTCAGTGCAGCAATAGATTGCCCTACGTAGAGGTGTGCTCAAATTTTGAACTCATCAGCCAATTATTAAATTTTCAGTGTCAATATTTATTCCCAGGAAATGGGCAAATACTACAAACCAGGGTTGATTTATAGTTTTGTTGATGGAAAAGATTTAAGGAACTGATGGGGAAAATGCTAAGAGTGAAGATTAAACTTCCTGGTGGGTACATTTTTTTTTTTGGAGAGCCAGTTTTAAAATATTTATCAGCACTCTACTAGACCCCATTCATCACCAACACTCTGTCCATAGTGAACTGTGTGAGGACTCTGGGAGAAGAGCACCGACAGTTGCAGAATTGTGACTTGCCTTGGCTAGATGTGTTCCCTACACGTGTCTACCCAAGTTTATACCCATTTTCTCTCTACTGTTCTATATGTATTTGTAAGACAGTATGCTCTCGGATTTTTTTTGGGGGGGGGAATCTTTTTTATCTTCCCTATTATTGTCATAATTATAACTTCCAGTATCCAAGGCTCATCCTTGACTCCTTACACTCATTCAGCCCTCATATCCAATCTGTTGTCAAGCCTCGCTATTTATATTTATACAGTATCTCTCTTATAGGTTTGCTTCTCTCTTTTTATGTGGCCACAGGGCTGGTTTAGGACCTCATCACCTCTTGCCTGGTCTTCTCGTTGGTTTCCCTGCCCCATCTCTCTTCACGCCAATCCATCCTCCATTCAGCTACTAAGGTTATTTCTCTAATCCATCGGTCTGACCACATCATCCTCTGCCTACCTCCCTATTCTTTCTCAGCGAGCTCAATTCATTTCCTATTATGTCTAGGATCAAATATAAGATCTTCTGTTTTATCTTTAAAGCTCTTCATAACCCTCCATTCCTACCTTTCCAGTCTTTTAATATTTGACACCGGCCCACTTCTTGCACTCTATGATATAGTTATCCTGGCCTACTAGCTGCTCTTTGCACACATTCCATCTCCCATCTCCTACCTCTGCACTGGCTGACACTCCCTCTTCATCTCTACCTCTCAGCTTTCTTGACTTCCTTCTCACCTTCCAGGCTTTCTCTGATACCAGGATTTCTCCACTGAGATTTCCTCCAATTTACTCTCTATGTATCTTATCTATATCTACATCTATATCAACACACACACACACACACACACACACACACACACACACACACACACATACACACACACACACACCCCAACTTATCCCCATGTTGTTTTCACCATTAGGATATGAGGTCTTTGAGGTTCTTTGTATCTCCAGCACCTAGCAGAGTGCATGACACATGGTAAGTGCTTAATAAAGCACTTGTCGACTTGTTGTTATAATGGAAGCACAGTAGTGGGGTCTCCTGAATTATAATGCCGGTGGTTGCCTATTAATTGACCTTCAGAATCAAGGTAGCAGTCATCTCTCTGGGAACCCAACCTGTAAATATATGTGCAAGGGGAGGACGTTCTGTGACAACAAAAGAAGGTTTTCTTTTTAAAAGAAAAGAAGATCTTGTGGGTTTTTTTCCCCAAGAGCAATTTTGCTTCCATTTTCAAAATCTTTGAATGTCCTGTGGGGATTCTGGATGTGAACTTAACCTTCACCTGAGAAAATGAACTACATCTCTGTCTTACTGGTCAAGACAAAACAGGAATAAGAAAAAGAATAAATCCCTAATTTAACTCAATCCACTCACTATCGCACCTTCTCTGTCTCTCTCTCTCTGTCTCTCTTTCTCTCTCTGTCTCTCTGTCTGTCTGTCTCTCTTTCTCTCTCTGTCTCTGTCTCTCTGTCTCTGTCTGTCTCTTTCTCTCTCTGTCTCTCTCTGTCTCTGTCTCTGTCTCGCTCTCTCTCTCTGTCTCTCTTTCTCTGTTTCTCTCTCTCTCTCTCTCTCTCTCTCTCTCTCTCTCTCTCTCTCTCTCTCTCTCTCTCTCTCTCATTTGACCCCATTTGGGGTTTTCTTGGTGAAGATACTGGACTTATTTGTCATTTCCTTCTCCAGCTCATTTTACAGATGAGGAAACTGAGGTAACCATGGTGATGTGACTTGGCCAGTGTGTGTGTGTGTGTGTGTGTGTGTGTGTGTGTATTGTATGTAGGTGAGAGAGAGGGGAGGATGGGATGTAGACCTTGCCCTCTGCTTTCAGGCTGGCTCCATGTGGCAATGGGACCAAACCAAGAGGCAGCCAGGGAAAGAGGGAAAGGGAGGGAAAGAGGGAAAGGGAAAGAAAGGGCCCCAGGAGACATAAATGGGACCCGGGGAACCTGGACCTACAAGGGCCTCTTGCCCTTTCATGCCAATCACTGGCCCTCGTGGGCCCAGACCAGCAGAGGCTCACCCACCTGTATCCCTCAGGCTGGCTCTAAGTCAGAAATGACTAGAATCCAATTCCTCCCCCCCCCAGGGGGTTTTCACTTCCCATGATTCAGAAGTGGAAGATGGCTTCCCCTCAATCCAATAAATGCTTATAAAGCTTCAGTGGCTTTACTCCCTGGGTCTCAGTTTCCTCCTCTATAAAAACAAGCTGGTCAGTCCAAAGTGAGGTAGACAGACCTCCAAATTCTGCCTCAGATGCTCACCAGCTCTGTGACCCTGGGCAAGTCCTCTGAATGAGGAGGTTGGATGATAACGACCAAGGCTCCTTCCAGCTCTAGATCTAGAACCATGTACAATGTACTCACTTTCCAGAGATGGAAACTGAGGTCTGCAAAGAGAAAGTGACTTGTGTCAGATCAACAGTCGGGGGATTAATACTCAAGCCTTTGACCCCAAATCCCAAGCTTCTCTGCCCTCTGCCAGGTGTTGTACCACACGGGCCTGCTTCACTAACTGATGCCATCTCAAGTGCTAGGAGGGAGTCTGGATAGGAGAGGGGGCCCACGACCCCAGATCCCCTTTGACTTTTCACACTCAGCAGGTGACTGGAAAAAAGGGGCTCCCGGGATCCAGTCCCGGGACTGGAACAAGGCAAGCTAGAATTGTCCTTCTTCTTCTTTTTTTTTTTTTGGCAAAACTCCTATTTTGTGAAAAATGAGGCAGGAGAAAAATTAGCCAAATTACGGGTATAATCCTTCAGCTGAAGTCACATCTGTAAAACAAGGTATAGGAATGAGAAAGTAGGCGATGGGGGAAGAATGGAAAAGGGATCATGTTCTCCAAGCATCCCACGATGCCCTCTGACCTGCTTGCAAAGCTGTGGAAAGATGGGGGGCTTTCCTGGTAATTGAGTCTTAGCCAAAGGGAGAAGTGCCCCTTCATACCCAAGTGCAGTGCACAGAGTACCAGGCTTAGAATCAGGAAGACTTCCTGTGTTCCCAGTTGCATGATCCGAGCCAAGTCTCTTCTGCCTCAGTTTCCTCATCTGTAAAATGAGCCAGACAAGGCAACCACTCCAGTATCTTTGCCAAGAAAAGCCCAACTAGGGTCACAAAGACTCAGATGCAACTAAAATGATTAAAAAACAAGATCTTCTCTAGGAATGGAAGTCTATTTGGACTGACTTCACAGCAGGGCCCAACTCAGGAAATTAATCAGGTCTGATCTCAGGTAACAGATTTTACACCTGCTCGGGAAACCATCCCTTTGGACAGGAACCATCTTGGCTCTAAGCAGGGCTCCTACCTGAATGCTGGTTGAGGGAGGTAGGACTGAGGTCTTCCCTGGTCCCTGCCTGGCTTCTGCTGGCTTCTCTGGGCTGCTGCCCAGCTCAGACCTGGCACCTGATACCCACCTCTTTCCTGATCCCTCTATCCCCGCTCAAGGAATGGAGGACTGCCTCTCCACCATGGGGGAGCAAGGGGACTCAGGTCTGCTTGAATTATTGTCCCATCTTCCTTCCTCCCCGCCTCTGCCCGGTCTCCAGATGACAGAGACAGCGTCTCCTTGCGGAAGCCAAGTCCTGTCTGTGCCAAGCCAAAGCCTGCCCCTGGAATATTGCCAGTAAAGACATCAAGGCAGAAATCCTAGCTGTCACTGACTACCTGCATGCCCTTGGCAAGAGGATCATAAGATCACAGACAAAGAACTGGAAGGAACGTTACAGGTATCGCGTTCAATTCTCCCATTTTATAGATGAGTAAAGTAGGTGCCAATTGGCTAAGCGATTCACTTCAGGTCAAATAATAAATGGTAGAGTGAAATATTAAACTCACATGTTCTGGGTTCCAAATCCAACAGACTCCATGGCCTCAAGTAGCTCTCACTCATTGAAGGGCTTTATGTACTTTTTTTTTTCTAATTTAATTAATCTCTCTGGACTTCAGTTTTCTTTTCTATAAAATGGAGGGGAAGGGATGACTTCTAAGGTCCTTTCCAGCTTTTTCTTTTTTTAAAATTTTTTTCACACATCAATAATATTTTATTTTTCCAGATACATGTAAAGATAGTTTTCAACCTTCATTTTTGTAAGACTTTGTGTTCCAATTTTTTTCTTCCTCCTTCCCTTATCTCTCCCCTCCCCAAGACAGCAGGTAACCCGATATAGGTTAAACATGTATAATCCTTTTAAACATATTTCCACGTTTGTCATGTTGTACAAGAAAAACCCGACCAAAAAGGGAAAAACACGAGAAAGAAACAAGCAAAGAGTATATGCTTAGATCCACATCCAGTCTTCATAGCTGTTTTTGTGCATGTGGATGTTAGAATTAAGGTCCCATCTTACCCAAAAGGATGTTGTGGCAAGTGAACATGAGTAGGAAAGGCGGGGGGCTGACATCAAAATGACAGAGTAATAGCATCTTTACCCAGCACATCTTGATGATGACTTAGAAAATCTGCCAAAGCAATTCAGAGCAGGAAGGCCGAAAAGTCTCTGAGTCATTTTTCCAGTCCCAGCATCTTAGGAAAATAGATCAGAGATATCTGTGGACACTGGAAGGAGGCAGAAGCAGAAATGCAGCACAGCAACAACAAGGGGAGAAATTCCTGCTCCCGGGGACAGGAAGGGGGCTGAGATTGAGCACCGGGTCACAAAGAATTCTCAGAGGCCCCTGAACCAGTGCTAGGAACAGGTCCTGGTGCCAACTGCCAGCTCTGTTGCCCATTATTCAGGTCCACGTCACATTTCCAGGGATGAGAGGAGGGGCCGTGACTGAGAGAGGTCCTAGCTGTATGTAGAGCAAAGTTCATGATCCACAACCATGGTCATGTGGTTCTGAGCCCAAGAGCAAAGAGGGGATTTGGTCCCAACCTTTAGCTCCATACATAAGCCTGCCACAAAATGGCAAGTGACCAAGACCAAAGTTTCATTACTCTGAACTAGCAGAATGGGCTAATGGTGACGGAACCTGGCTGCAGTCTATGGAAAGTCAGCTACACACAATCCAACAGATCTAGACTGAATCAGGAACTTTCAGAGCTCATACCAAGAGGACAGTGAACAGATCTTTCCACTGATCACAGCACTTGGGAAGCACCAAAAATTTATAAGACTCCAGATCAAATTGTGATGCTCATGGCCTGTCCCCCAAAGTGAGCAGAGCCCAACTCTAACATAAAGTCCAAAGTCAAAAAGTCCTAGAGAAATGAACAAATAAAAAAATGAATCTGACCATTTCAAGAGCTACTATGGTGACAGGAAAGCTTAAGATACAAACCACAGAAGAAGATAATGACCTGAAAACCTCTACAAGCTTGGCGGAGTATGGAGTAGTTTGTCTGTCAAAACAAATCTATGGATAAGTGAAGAATTTCAGACCAAACAAGAGACAGAGGACATTATAAAATGTAGAATGAATAATTTTGATTATATTAAATTTAAAAGGTTTTACATAAATAAAACCGAGGCAACCAAGATTAGAAAGAAAGCAAAAAACTGGAGAGAAGGAATTTTTAAAGCAAGTGTCTTTCATAAAAGACCTCATTTCTCAAATAGATAAGAGAACTGAGCTAAATTTATAAGAATACAAGCCATTTTCCAATTGGTAAATGGACAAAAGATATGAGCAAGTAGTTTTCAGAAGAGGAAGTCAAAATGACCTATAGTTGTGTGAAAAATATTCTAAATCACTATTTATAAGAGAAATGCATATTAAAATAACTCTGAGGTACCACTTCACACCCATCAGATTGGCTAATATGACAGAAAAGGAAAATATTGGCAAGGATATAAGAACATTTTCACTAATATGCTGTTGGTAGAGTTGTAAACTGATCCAGTTATTTTGCACAGCAATTTGGAACTATATTCAAAAGGTTATAAAACTGTGTATACCATTTGATCCAGCAATATCACTACTAGGTCTGTATCCCAAAGCATTTTAAAAAATAAAAGGAAAAGGATCTATTTGTGCAAGGGTATATATAATACTTTTTTGTGGTGGCAAAGCACTAGAAATTGGATGGATGCCCATCATTTGGGGAATGGCTGAACTCGTTGCGTCATATGATTGTAATGGAATATCATTGTGCTGTTAAGAAATGACAAGCAGGATGATTTCAGAAACACCTGGAAAGACTTACATGAAATAACGCAACATGAAATGAGCAGAACTAGGAGAACATTGTACACAGCAACAATACTGTATGATGAACAACTATAAATCATTTAACCATTCTCGGTAAGAAAATCATCCAAGACAATTCTAAAAGACTCATGATGAAAAATGCTATTCATCTCCAAAATAAAAACTGATGGAGACTGAAAGCAGACTTAAGCATACTATTTTTCTTCCTTTCATTCCTTCCTCCTTCCCTCCCTCCCTCTCTTCCTTTACTTTCCCTTGCTTCCTTCCTTCCTTTCTTTTTTGAGTTTTCTTACATAAAATGACCAATATGGAAATATATTTTACATGACTACATTTGTAAAACTATATTAGATTGACAGGGGAAAAGAGAGAACTCTAAGTATAAGAAAATAGGATAGAGAGAAATTCAGAGTTAGCAATACAATTATAAATAGGAATGGGATGAACTCACCCATAAAATGAAAGAGGATAACAAAATGGATTAGAACTCAGAATCCAGTAATATGTTATTTGTAAGAAACACACTTGAAACAGAGAAATACAGAGAGTTTAAAAAAAAGAGGGGGGGTGACCTAAATCAATCTATTATACTTCAGCTGAAGTTAAGAAAAAAAGCAGGGGTAACAATCATGATTTCAGATAAGGCGAGAGGAAAAATAGACCTAATTAAAAGAATCTGGGAAACCACATTTTGCTAAAAGGTACTATAGACATGAATTAAATGGGAATAGAAAAGAGTACACCTATTTTTTGACTGTGCAATAAGTCATATAAACCTTCCAAGCAAAGGAGAAAAATAGAAATCGTAAATGCACACTTTTTTGACCATAATGCAATAAAGATTACATTCAACAAAGATTCTTCAAAGAATAGACTAATAATTAATAGCCTAATCCGAAAGGTCAAATGGGCCAAAAGACAAACCATAGAAACTATTGATAATTTATTAAAGATGATGACAACAATAAGACAACATACCAAATTTGAGTATGGAAACAAAGCAGTACTTAGAAGAAAATTTATATCTCTAAATGCTTACATCAATAAAAAAGAGAAAGAACAGATCAATGAATCAAGTATACAGCTAAAATAGCAATAACAGATTAAAAGCTACCAATTAGACATCAAAATAAAAATCCTGAAATCAAAGGAAAGTTAACAAAAATTAACGTTTTTAAAATTGAACTAACAAGTGCAATTAGGAGCTGTTTTTAGAAAAAATCCAATAAACTAGATAAACCATTTGCTAATTTGATTTTTTAAGGGAAAGAAATCAAATTACTAATGTAAAAATTAAAAGGGTAAATCCACAAACAATACATATGAAATTAAACCAATTATTAAAAGGTATTTTGATCAATGTGTCAATAAAACTGAGCATCTAAATGACAAAAATATAAACTGCCAAGATTAACAGAATAGGAAATAGAATAGAAAATAATTTTTATTGATGTAAACATTTAGAGATATAATTTTTCCTTAAGTACTGCTTTGGCTACATTCCCAAAATAAGTTACTATATCTTATAAAAAGAAATTGAACATGTCATAAATGAGTTCCCTAAGGAAAAAATAATCATAGGACGACGTATTTACAAGTGAATTCTACTAAACATTTAAAGAACAATAAATTCCATTATTGTTCTGTAAGAAATGACCAGCAGGATGACTATAGAGAGGCTTGGAAAGACTTACATGAACTGATACTGAGTGAAATGAGCAGAACCAGGAGATCATTATACACTTCAACAATGATACTGTATGAGGATGTATTCTGATGGAAGTGGATATTTTCAACATAGAGAAGAGCTAATCCAATTCCAATTGATCAATGATGGACAGAATCAGCTACATCCAGAAAAGGAACACTGGGAAATGAGTGTGAACAGTTTATATTTTGTTTTTCTTCTCAGGTTATTTTTACCTTTTGAATCCAATTCTTCCTGTGCAACAAGAGAACTGTTCAGTTCTGCACATATATATTGTATCTAGGATATACTATATAACACATTTAATATGTATAAGACTGCCTGCCATCTAGGGGAGAGGGTGGAGGAAGGGAAGGGAAAAGTCAGAACGGAAGTGAATGCCAGTGATAATGTTGTAAAAAAATTACCTATGCATATGTACTGTCAATAAAAAGTTATAAAAATAAATAAAATAAAATAAATTAAAAAGAAAAAAAAAAAGAACAATGAATTCCAATATTACATAAACTGTTTGGAGAAGAAATAGGTAAAGGAGAAGTCCTATCCCATTTCTTATATGAAACATTCTTTTATAATTAAATCAGGGAGAATCAAAACAGAAAAAAAGAAAACTATAGACCAATTTCCCTAAGGAATATTGATGCAAAATTTTCAAATAAAATCTTAGCAAAGAGACTACAGCAATATATCACAAAGATCATACATTATGACCAGGTTGAATTATACTAGAAATGTAGGGTTGATTCAATATTAGGAAAATTATAAGCATAACTGATCATATCAATAACAAAAACAACAAAATTATATGCTTTTTCCATAGATGTAGAAAAAAACTTTAACTATAAGATCTATTCCTATTAAAAACACTGGAAAGCAAGGAATAAATGGAGTTCTCCTTAAAATACATAGTATCTCTATAAAGCAAAGAGCAAGCATTACTTGTAATGAGGATGTGCTAGAAGCCTTTCTAATATGATCAGGGGTGAAACAAGGATCCCCATTCTCACTATTACTATTCAATAGGGGCTAGTAATATTTACTATAGCAATAAGACAAAACAGAGAAGTAATAAACACAATGAAAAAACAAAACTATTATTTTTGTGCATCCTATGATAGTTTACCTAGAGAATGCTACTAAAGAGTTAATTTTAAAAATAATTTAAATAACTAACAACTTCAGCAAAGTTTCAAGATGATATAAAATAAATCCACACAAATCATCAGCATTTCTGTATCTTCCCAACAAAATCAAGCAAGAAAAGACAGAAAGAGAAATTCCATTTATAACTCCAGAAAATATAAAATACTTGGGAGTCACTTAAGTCACACAAAGGAACTATACAAATACAATTACAAAATGCTCTTCATACAAATACAGATCTACATAATTGGGAAATGTTAATTGCTCATAGATACACTGAGCCAATATAATACACTGCAAATGCTAAGTAACTTGATTAACCTATTTGGTCCCATACCAATCAAACTACCAAAATATTACTATATAGAGTTAGAAAAAACAAAATTCATTTATAGGATAACACAAGATCAAGAACATCAAGATAATCAATGAGGGAGCAGCTAGGTGGCGCAGTGGATAGAGCACCAGCCTTGAATTCAGGAGGACCCGAGTTCAAATCTGGTCTCAGACACTTAATACATCCTGGCTGTGTGACCCTGGGCAAGTCATTTAACCCCAGCTTCAAAAAAAAAAAAAAAAAAGATAATGAAAAAACTCAAAGGGTTGCATGATTTAGAGATAAAACATATCATAAGAAAATTACTAATTAAGAAAGTACCTGTCAAATTTGTGGAGAGGGGAAGAGTTCATGATCAAATAAAAGACAGATTTACAGGAGGCAAAATGGATCATTTTGTTTATATAAAATTAAAATGTTTATATACAAACAAAACTAATTCAATTAAAATTTAAAATAAAAGCAGAAAACTGAGGGGGAGCCTTTAATATGGGTTTCATTTATAAAATAGTTAATTGGGTCAAATTTACAAGAATAAGAGTCATTTCCCAATTGATAAAAGATGAAAAGATATGAGCAGGCTGTTTTCAGAAGAAGAAATCAAAGTTATCAATAGCCATATAAAAATTGCTCTAAGAACCAGAAGATCACTGTACACTTCAACAACAATACTGTATGAGGATGTATTCTGATGGAAGTGGAAATCTTCAACATAAAGAAGATCCAACTCACTTCCAGTTGATCAATGATGGACAGAGGTAGCTGCACCCAGAGAAGAAACACTGGGAGGGGAATGAAAATTGTTAGCACTAATATCTGTCTGCCCAGGTTGCATGTACCTTCGGATTCTAATGTTTATTGTGCAACAAGAAAATGATATTCACACACATGTATTGTACCTAGACTATATTGTAACACATGTAAAATGTATGGTATTGCCTGTCGTCGGGGGGAGGGAATAGAGGGAGGGGGGGTAAATTGGAAAAATGAATACAAGGGATAATATTATAAAATATATATATATATAATAAAAAAAAATTGCTCTAAATCACTCATAATTAGAGAAATGCAAATTAAAACAACTCTGAGGTAGCACTTCAAAACCATCAGATTGGCCAACGTGACAGAGAAGGAAAATGAAGACGATGTGGAAAAATAGGGACACTGATGCATCGTTGGTAGAATTGTGAATTATTCTAACTATCCTGGAGAATTAATAACTTATAAAACTGTGTATACCCTTTGACCCAGCAATAGCACTGCCTCTAAGAGATCAAAGAAAAAATAGGACTCATATGTACAAAAATATTTAAAGAATGGAAAGCTAAGGATGTATCTATCAATTGGGGAATGGTTGGACAAGCTATGGTTAATAATGATGGTGATGATAATGATGATGATGATGATGATGATGATGATAGCTTACTATATAGAGAGCTTACTATGTGCTAAGTGCTTTACAATTATTATCTTATTTGATCCTCACAACAGTTCTGGAAGTAGATGCTGTTATTATTCCCCTTTTTAAAGATAAGGAAATTGAGACAAAGTTTAATTTGAATTCAGGTCTCCTGACTGCAGATTCAGTGCTCTATCCCATCAAAGCTATTGTACTGTAAGAAATAATGAATGGTTTCAGAAACACCTAGGGAGACTTATATGAACTGATGCAAACCAAAGAGCAGAACCAGGAGAATAATTTCCCCAATACTGTGAGGACCGCGGGAGCACCCTGGATACCTTAGAATCAGTCAAAGTCAGGATAAGCAAAAGTCTTTATTCTTTGTCTTTAGGGGTAGCAGTGAAGGGGATGGACACTTGAGACCTCACCTCTTTGTCTCCCGCCAGGAGTGAGTCTGGCTAGTCTCCCTCCACCTCCTAGGCCCTCCCACAATTCTCTGTATACACCAAACAATTGGGCAGCACAGGATAGTGGGAAGCATATTTCCAAGCATATTCTTATAGAATATTGTCCAATCAGTAATTAGCCTCAAGTACTCGAGTATCTGACCTCAGTGCATTGACTGCAGAGTTAATATTAAAAGAGGGGATATGTAACTAGGAAAAAAACGGCCAATAAACAAGAACAAAAAGTGGAACATCAGTTGAAGGTACACAATACTATAATAATGATTGTCTCTGAAAAACTTGGCATCCCTGACGTAATAACCAACCATATGATGTTTTGTGATGAACATGGTGTCCATTTCCAAAAGGAGAACTAATAAACTTAGAAAGTAAAAGTATACTTTTTTCTTTTTTTTTTTTTCTCTTTTTCTTCTTGTTGCTTATTTTGTTTTTTGGCGGGGGAGTTGGGTCAAGGGAGGAGTAAGAAATATGCCTAATTTGGAAATTAGTTTTGAATGAGTTCATGATGAGTTGTTTTTTTTTAATTTCTTGCCCTCTCAATAGGGAAAGGTGGGAAAGGGAAGAGAGAGAATTTGGAATTGAAAGAAAAGGGAATAAAAAGGCTTTAATATAAAAAGGGGGATATATAACTAGGAAAAAAACGGCCAATAAACAACAACAAAAAGTGGAGCATCAATTGAAGGTTTAAAAAAAGGGAGGAGACAGATGGTCTTAAGGAAAGGGGAAAGCTTCTCTGATTAGGGCTTGAACCAAATGAAATTATATTTATTTTCAGATTAGAGACTATTCTGATATCCCAGTTTAGTCATTTTAGAAACATCTTATTACTTTGGCTCTAACTCAAGCTATTGCACTGGTGTTTGGGTTTTTTTTTTTTTGCAGGGGGAGGAGTATGAGGTTATTTCACAGTTCAGTAAATAATTGGATGCTTGGGTCAGTTTGTCAATTCAGCAAATTCATGCAGTCTTTTTGTTTTGTGGCTCATGGTCAGCTTCGCCTCAAGCCACTGATGTCTAACTTGGAGTTCACAGGGGTTGGAATTGGACAGACAGAGAAAAAGGGCCGGGGAAGGCAGAAGGGTTCACTGGCTCCAAGATCAAAACGATTCAGGAATCTGCAGAGGGTGAGAGAGAGTCTTTGGAAAATTACAGAACTGTAGTTTTAAAACTAAGAGACCCACTGAAGGTCATCTCTATTCCTCATCTTGCAGATGAGGAAACTGAGGCAAAGAAATGACATGCCCAACTCCATATGGGTGGTACATCACTGTGAGGATTTAAGCCTAGCTCCTCTGCCTCTAAACCCAGCACCTTTTCCACCGTGCCACAGAAAATATGAATCCGAGGCAGCTAAGTGGTGTAGTGGATAGAGCTCCAGCCCTGAAGTCAGGAAGACCTGAGTTCAAATCTGGCCTTCTTAGTTGTGTGACCCTGGGCAAGTCATTTAACCCCAATTGCTTCAGCTAAATATAAATATATATATATATATATATATCCCATTTTACAGATGAGGACACTGAGCTTTAGGAGATTTTTTTTTTAGGTCATCTAGTCTAGAGATTCTTAAATTCTTCCCACTTGCAACTCCTTTTTATTCAAGAAATTTTTACATGACCCCAGGAATATAGGTATATAAAATAGGTTTACAAATTAAACATTTAATTTAAAATGATTGTGCATGTGTAAACTATATCAGATTGCTTATTGTCTTGGGAAGGGAGTAGGTAAGGAAGGAAAACTTTGGAACTCAAACTCTTACAAAAATGAATTCTGAATACTGCTGTACATGCAATTGGAAAAATAAAATAGTCATGAGAAGAAAATCAAACATTTACCAACCATAAATCATAATTTTGTGACCCCTCCCCATTTGGTTACAAGATCTCAAATGGGATCACAAACCAACTTGCTCATTTTACAGAAGAGGAAACTGTAGAGATTGCGCAGGAGAGATTGGTAGGAAGAGGCAAAGGTGGGATTCGAACCCACGTTCTCTTCCACTCCATCTCCTGTGATCACTTCAGCTCTCTGAGACTCTTCTTTCTCTTTCTCTCTCTCTCTCTCTCTCTGTCTCTCTGTCTCTCTCTCTCTCTCTCTCTCTCTCTCTCTCTCTCTGTCTCTCTCTGTCTCTCTCTCTCTCTCTCTGTCTCTGACTCTCTCTCTCTGTCTCTGACTCTCTCTCTCTGTCTCTGACTCTCTCTCTCTGTCTCTCTCTCTCTCTCCCTCTCTGTCTGTCTCTGTCTCTGTCTCTGTCTGTCTCTGTCTCCTCTCTCTGTCTCTCTCTCTCTCTCTGTCTCTCTGTCTCTCTGTCTCTCTGTCTCTCTCTCTCTCTCTCTCTCTCTCTCTCTCTCTCTCTCTCTCTCTCTCTCTCTGTCTCTCTCTCTCTCTCTCTCTCTCTGTCCCTGCCACTGTAAAAATAAAAACCTTTTGGCAACCTCTAAAATCTCCACTATTTGAAATATCTGCAGATGGCCACGGGAAAGTCGCACAGGAGGGCGACAATTCTATCACACGCAGGCAAACGGGCCTGCGGCTCGCATTCAGAAGGCAAGTGAGTGGAGATGAAGCTGTAAAAGTTCCCAGGATCCATTGCGCCATTTGCCATCCCTGTCCCGGAGAGGACCAGACAGAACTGGGGGAAAAAACCATGGGGGACACTTTGTGTGTTTGAAGGTATGGGTTAAATTCCCAGCAGCTCCCAGGGCCCAGTGCTGACCCGAGCAGTTACTGTCTGACTGCTGGCACTCCCACCAAGCTCCAGTGATGTCTGACTGGCTCATCAGAGAGGCAGGACAGGGAGGAAAATGCCCACCCAAATCCGACTCGTTCCTCAACAGCCACTGGGAGGTTCTAACCTCAAGGGCTGCCGGAGACTCTTGGCCAGGGTCTCTGCCACAAGGAGCCTCTGGGACGTGCCCCACTTCCCTGTTCTGATCATGGGGTTCTGAATGATGGACGACTTCACGGCATTGTACACTTTGGACATAGGTTGATGGGGGTACAGGAGCCCAGCCCCAGCTGGTAACAAAAGGGGCTCCATCCTCGCAGTCCCATGGAGGGAAGGGAGCCCAGAACAGAGAAGACCCGAATGTTGCAGTGGGAAATCCGGGATCCTCAACCTCTCTTGTGTCAAGGTCTCCACAGGCAGTCCCTTGGTAAAGTCCATGAACCCCTTCCTCAAAAAATGCTTTTAAACACACACTCCTGGAAAACAAGATTACAAAGGAAACCAGTCATATTAAAATATGGTTATCAAATTTTTTTTTTTAAATCAAGTTCATAGGGGGCAGCTAGGGGGCGCAGTGGAGAGAGCACCAGCCTTGAATTCAGGAGGACCCGAGTTCAAATCTGGTCTCACACACTTAACATTTCCTAATTGTGTGACCCTGGGCAAGTCACTTAACCCCAGCTTCAAAAAAAAAAATAAAACAAATAAAGGGGAAAAAATAAATAAAATCAAGTTCATAAAGTCCAAGGGTAACAACCTTTGATCCATTTTGCAGAAAGGAAATGAGGGTGAGAATCGACTTGAATGAAGCCACCAGCAACTTAGGGTCACAGCTGGGACCCCCCCAATCTCCTGAACCCCTGAAGGTCACAATATCAAAGATTCCCTTCCATTCAGGACCATAAAATGGGAGTACCTTAACCTCTCCTTTCCCCTGCCCCCAATAACGTATGAAGCTATTTCCTTTATCCAACAGAAAGGCCCAGGAGAAAAGGAACAGGACCCAGGCCTAGGATTACAGGCCTAGTTTCATCCCTTCCCACGTCCAACAGTGAATCTGAGGCTCAGAGAGACTAAGTATCTGGCCCAACGTCACAGGGGAAATAATAAGAGTTTGAGCATCACAGAGCCTAAAGGCAGGACTAGAGCGAAAATTGTATTTCTCACCTCGATATTACAAGTCCCGAACCCCAAACGAACCCTAACAGATCCAGGAAAAACTCGGGACTGCCTGGTTGTGATCAAGGGAAGCAAGAGAACTTCTTGATCCGGACACCTCCTGGGAACAGAGTGGGGCCTGGGAGGGTCCAGTCAGGACAGAAGGAGAGCTTGGCTCCCCAGCCTCCCCCAAAGGGGGATGTTGGTACCCTCTTGGAAAAGGTGCCAGTCGCCCCCTGGTGACCAAGGGCAGGAACACATGGTGTCTGCAGGTCCAGATCACTGGCAGCTTAACCCAGTGGGGCACGGTGGTCCCTGGCCCAGCCTGGCCTGCTGAGGACACGGGGAGCAGGAGGCGGCCTAGGGATTTACTCTCCCACCTTCAGAAAGAGATGGCCCGCTTCTGCTCTCGATTAACTCCTCCCTTGCCCTCTCCCGACTGGTTGGTGCTCAGAGAGGCCTCGACCAAGCCTCCTGTCGATTCAGGAGAACATAAAACTCCTGTCCGAAGGCCTCTGCTTTTGGTTTCCTTGGGGACCAAAGGCCCAAGGTTCGGGCAGTGCGCCTCTTAAGAATTGGGGGAGACTTCAGGGGTCTCATCCCCTTGCCCGTGGGAGGGTGGCCATGAGGGATGGATGGATAGAAGGAATCGGGTAAGACACACACAAATGCTCCAAATGACAGCAGCCCCTCCCCTCCAGAAAGACCACTGGGGAGACGCCCAGCCAGTCGGAACCAAGAGACGGGGCCCATCGTCTCCCTGCAAACCCATGCCCCACCAGGACATGACAGAAAGCCAATTTGCCCTTTGGGTACTCAGAGGGCCCGGGGAGAAAGGGGACTCCTCACGTAGCTGGGAACAAAGGCCAAAGAAAATGGCTTGGGGAGGGGGGGGGGCACTGTCCCGAAGGGGTCACAAACATCTCCTCAGAATGAGGCTGGCCCCCAGAGCTGTGGGGAAGTGTGGAAGCACAGGAGACAAAACTTGAAGTTCTTTTTCTTTCTTTTTAAATTTAAAGTCGAAATTTAAGTCTAAAATGTAAATTCCAAAGTGGGAGCTGTTGAAACATTATCCGTGCCTATGTTTTGAAAATAAAAAGCTTTAATAAAAGAATTAATAAAGTGAATGGGGAGCCTGGGAGTTCATGCTTGGTGGAAAGCTGCCTCATCCTGGGGCAGACCAGAGTCGGGCCCGGTCCTCTCTCTGCTCCATCGGGGGACGGCTGCGAACCGAACGAGTCCCATGATTAGAACCCTAAAACTGAGATCTCTGGAGAGGATCCCCCAAAGCGTATAAATCTTAAAGAGTAATACACAAAATCACCATATTAAAAATAGATTTACTATGAAAGTTTTCCCTCATTTCTTTCCATTCAAATAAAGGCTTTGCCCGTTTGTGTCGTTGATCTGAGCCGGGGGCAGGTTCCTCCAAGGTTCCCAAGGCCCCGGTCTTGAGGTCGATGCACCCTGCCCAGAGGGCTTGCCTTCTTCAGCATTACTTCCTAAGGAATAGCACCACAAGGCCCTTCCCCTATTCCCCACTGGTCCATCCCATCTACAGACCATGGCACCCCTTGCCCTCCACCTCCCTCCTCCCAGCTTATTTCAAGAACTAAAGATGGGGACAGCTCCCAAATCTCCCCCCCCAGCGAGATCAGAGGCTCCGGGTCCTGGGTTCAGATTCTGAAGAACTTGTCGGGGCCCTGGGCAGTGACTGTTTCTAAGAACGGCCGCCCTCCGGAGCAGCGAGGCACACCACCACAAAGGCTCCACAGGCTTGCTCATTCATTCATCCGCGTGCTGATGGACTCTAGTCTGGGCTCGGGCCTAGGCAGAGGCGGAGCCGCCGTGGACAGGTCCGGCTCGGCTGTGGGGGGATGCTCATACATGAAGCCCTGAGTCCGCAGGGCCCCGGGGCTGGGACCGTCACAGCCGGGGGTCTCAGGATGGGCTCCCCAGGAGCAGGCTGCCCTGTATCTGAACAAGAGGACAAAGGGGGACCTCGCTCTCTGCTCCCACTCTCTTCGAGGATGGCCTTTGCCTCTGGAATATCTGTGGGCGTGAGGAAGCCGGAGGGGGCACGGTGCCCGGCTGGTGCAGCGTGATGCCATTCTGCCGTGATCAGCGCTGGAGCAGGAGCTTGGGGACGCCCGCCAGGGCCCAGGAAGCCACCGCCAGACCCGGGGCTACAGAGCGCCCTCCTAGGGACCGGCCAAAGTCCGCAGCACATCGGCCTTCAGGGAGGATGCTGCGTGGAGAGAGACGCCCGGAGCCCCGACGGTGGTCTCCCAGCACTCGAACCCACAGTCGGTGAGGGCCTGTTTGGCGGCCTCCACCACGGACTGCTCCAGACCTGGGGGTAGAAGGGGAAGGCAGCTGTCAGTGGTGCAGACTCTGTGTGACCAGCGTCCCGCCCTTCCCGGGCCTCCCCTGGGACTGCCCGGGCTCTTCCTCTGTGACCCCGTCTGCAGCCGTGCGCCCTCAGGGCTCCCCTCCTGCTGTGCCTCAGTGTACACATCTACTAAGGGGGCAGATGACGGCACCTGCTGTCATGGGGATGATTGAAGAGAAGCTACATCAGGGGCACAAGGCAGATGCCTCTTCTCAGGGGGCTTAAGTGAGGGCTGGCAAGGGGGGCTCAGGAAGGCCCTCAGGGGAGGCCCTGAAGGGAGGAAGGACTCCCAGGACCAGAGAAGGGAGAGAAGGAAACTGAGACCCTTGGGAGAAGATGGAGCCCCCGGGGAAGTGGAGCAAGCGGCAGGGCAGAGGGAGGAGCTGAGGGAGCCTGGGGGATCCCCAGCTGTGGTCCGTAC
>NC_133617.1:18589652-18699652 GCF_048593235.1 Sminthopsis crassicaudata
TAGGAGAGGAGGCCCAAGGAGGAGGGGCCGCCAGGGCAAGGGTTCACCCCGAGGCCCCACAGCCACGCGACCCTCCTGGACCTCAGTCCGCCCTCCAGGCCTTTGCCTGGACCCGTCCTCGCTCCCACTTTGAGGCTCTTCTTTGGGCCGATCCCCTTCCTTCTCAAGGTCCCCTGGACATCCTCGTCTGATACTGACTGCACCCCCAACAGAATGGAAACCCCCGGAGGGCACCGAGCGCCTGGGCCTGTTCCCCAGCCCCGGGAGACCCTGAGGAGGGGCCTGCAGAGGCCATGGGCGGGGCCCTGAGCGATGACACAATGGGGGGGTCCTGCTGGGACCAGGAGCGCCCACCTTCACCAGCTTGTCCTTGACGCCCGCCACCAGGGTCTTGGTGCTCCGGGGCACTTTGGTGTTGGTCAGGAGAATCCTCAAGATGGGGATCCTGGGGGGAGGGGGAGAAGAGCCGTGGGCCCTCCCGCCAACCCTAGTTCCCTGACTTTGACCTCAGCCCCAAGCCCTCCAGCTCCCCGGCCAGCCCTCCTCTGCAGCCAAGCTAGGTGACCGCCCACAGCGGGCGCGCAGCCCCTCCCCAGTGACCACGAAACTGCATTCACCTTCCCCTGCAGGGCCTTAAGAGAGAAGGAGCCTCAAAGACCATCCAGCCCAAGGGAAGGAGAGAAAAACCCCGCTAAGCTTGCCGTCCACTAAAACCCCCAGATCTTTTTCGGACAACTGTTGCCCAGTTTCTCCTCCCCCACCCAGACCTTTGGGAATTGTAGTTAACCTCATTAAACTGAGCCCAACATCCGTGACCTGTGACCAGGCAGGGAGGACCGAGGTCGGGGGGGGGGGGGAGGGAGACAGAGGCAAGGCCCCAAGTCTCCAGCCAAGACTCCTGGCAAGGTTGTGAGCCAGCCCCCCTTGGGGAGGCGGGTGAGCAGCTGCCTGCAGGGCAGAGAGCCCCGTGTCCTCAGCAAGTCGGGGAGCTGGCCTGGCCCTGGGGCGACCCCCTTCTGTTTGACTCTAAGCCCCTGAGGGGATCCTTGTAACTTCTGGTGGGGGGGGGGGGGGGCGCAGCCAGTGCGGGGCCAGCTCTCCCTGCCCCTTTGCCCCTTCACAACCCCCAGTTCAGCACGTTAGGAAAAGCTGCCCGCAAACCAAGGGGGCAGGGTCTGAATGCTCCCTCAGCAGAGCTGGGACCTCATCTTTGTGGGAAGGGAGTGTGAGGGGTGAGTCTGCTCTGTCTGGAGAGGGCGAGCAGCCCTGATCCAGCCCTGGCCCTGCGCGGCCTCCCAGCCCTGGCCCTCCTGCCCCGCCTCTCCATCAGTCCCTTTACCTCTGTAAAGGTGCGATGTTCCCTCCCTGGAACCGGAGCGCTCCTCCTGGGGAGGGGAACAAAGAGAGAGCCAAGCTGAGCACGGGGCCCAGTCTGGGTCTCAGGGGCGAGGCGAATGTGGGGCGGGAGGCTCCGGGCAAAGAAAGCGCCTTTGTCTTCACCTGGGCTCCAAACAGCCCCTGCTCAGTCCCTGCCAGTCCCTGCCCTCCCACCAGGCTCCCAGCAAAGCCCAGCTCCATCTTCCAAGCCTGGGCCTGGTCCCTTCCCTGACCCTCGTTAGCTCTCTGTCCTCAGAGCTGCTGCAGCCCAGGCCAGCAACTGCCCCACAGCCCAAGGGGGGAGGATCTCCTCGGTGTGAGGCTGGGCCGGCCCCTGACCACAAGCCATGGCTCGGGGCCTCCAGGCTGGGAGGACTTGACAGGCTCGGCCTGAGGAAACTCGGCTCCTGCCAGGCATCGGAGCAGGGAAAGCAGTCCTTGCCCTTCTGGGGGCAGGGCTCCCCCCCCCCCATCAGCAAGCCCTGACACCGGAGGCCTTCCAGGGATCATCACTGCATGGGGTGCATGAGGCGCTCCCCTGGAGCAGGGGATTCCCTGGACTTTGTTCTGAACAAAACTTCACAGCAAGGGAGGAAGAAAAGGGACATACCCCAAGTGCTGATGGAGTTGTCCACCCCGGAAGGGTTCCCGTGAATGACCTTCTCGCCCAGAAAGGCCCATCTGTTAATCACACTCAGCTCCTCCTCAGTCCACCTGATGAAACAAAGAAGCAAACCGTCATCTCGCCCTCCCCGTGTCCGCCGGACAAGAGCACGAGACTGGGAAGATCGGGACAGAGCACCCTTGGCTTCGGTGGAAACGCCACGATCTTCCCGGTATTCTCGTGGCCCCGATGACCGGGGGCACTAAGTGAGGGAAGAGGATTTAGAACTGGCTGAAAGATGGGCTCTGAGAAAAGTCTGGGAGGGATCACGGATAATCATTTTACAAATGAGACTGGAGAAGGGTGAAGACATCAAAATCAAGCTTGTCAAAGACAGGAGACAAGGAGGGGTGGGCGACAGTGGGAGCCAAGGAGAGCTCCACAGTTAGAACAAGGGTCTGAGAACAGTGGGCTCCCTTCTAATAAAGTAAAGCAAAGCGGGGGCCAATGTCAAGTCCTGCACCCAGGGTGCAAACAGTCAATTGCACAAAGACAACATGGCGGAAGCCCCAACACAGCCACAGACTCAGTGACCTTGGAGGCCGCGCAATCCGACCCCCCCACACCCCGAATCCTCTCCATCACATTCCCCTTGAGGGGGGAGGCCGCCCTCCCCCGCAGGTCTGCAGAGAACAGAGAATGGGGGGTAGTGGAGGACAGGGGAGAGGATGCTAGCACAGGGACAAGTTGTGGGACCTCTCGGTGGGCCGTAAAAAAGATGGACACCCTCTCTGGTCCCTTTCGGGGCTGGGTCTGCTGCTGTACCGAGGCAGCCCGTTCTGCCTCTGAGTAATTCCAACTAGTGAATGCGTCCTTACAAGAGGCCCAAATCCGCTGTCAGCGACTGCCCCTTACGGTGCCCTGACCTCTGCCCTCTTGGTCCAGGTCTGAGTAAGTCGGACCTTGTCCATGAGAGGCGGACCTTCAGACACTCGGCCTCAGGCGGCCGGTGGCTCGGGCACGTGTGGCAGTAAGACAGGGGAGCCGGAAGGGAGCACGGAAACCAACTAGCCCATGGGCTTTTAACCTTTCTATATGTCCCAGGCCCCTTTGGCACAGTATCGTCCCTGCTCAGTGTTAAATGACTGAGAGAACGCAAGTTCCAGTGAGAAGTTGGAAAAAATGTAGGTAGAATTCTTTTTCCATCCAAGTTCCCAGACCCGTTAGATTTTCATTTTATAAATGAGACTAAGGCAGTGAAATCAGCCGACCATCACAGACTCCAGGTTCCCGGCCCAGAGACGGCTGCCTCCGGAGTCTCACGACCCAAGGTCCAGCCCTGACCCTGGCACGGATTCACTGCGGGATGGTGGGGAAGTCATTTCTCCGCTTGTGACCTTTGGCCTCTGAGGAGCCTCCCTCCCCCGGCCCTCCTCCATGAGACGTGCTCCTGGCGCGGCCCCGACGGGGCCACCTCTCACAGCAGGGTCTCCTCGCTTCCCGGGCTTCCAAGCAGGAGAGGATCTTCAAGGCCGACCAGTTCATTTTCCTCATTTAGGAGCAGAAACCAAAAGCTTGGGATGGAAAAGGGATCCCTGTGGGCCAGGCGGCACCCATGACAGGCAGGCAGGCAGATAACAGGCCCCAGGGCCTCGGCTTCAAGCCTAGAGGTCATCTGCTGACCTCCCACCCCGAGTCCTGAAGACAGTGGGAAGGACTGCCCACCAGTCCACCCCCCACTGAGACAAAGGCAGAATCTGCCCAAGCCAGGGCCCCTTAACTGCCCGGTATTGTAGGTGTGACACCCCCTTTTATACCCCTTCTCGTCTCTTCTGGCTGGTCCCCCGGCCAGCAGGCAGCAGCACCTAGCCAGAAAGGCCGGAGCCTCCCGGACACCTCCTCCGGGCGGACGCAGATCCCCCGCCTTCTGCTCCACGGCAGACGCCGCAGCCCTTCTCTTCCGGGCTTTGGCTCCAATGGAACGGAGGTGACTTAGAGGGTGGCTCGGTTCTGGTTTGGGAGAGAGAGCGCCTACGAGGCCTGTGTCTGTGGGGAGGACGGGCAGCTCCAGCAGCCACGTCTACAGAGCCATCCCCCGTTCTCAGGGCCTCAGGAACAAAAAGTAAGCATTTAAAAACAGAATGCTCACGGATGGGCCCTTCCCACTTCAGGTCCTTAATAATTAAGAGCACAATGGCGGCCTGGAAGCGACATCCCAATGGGATGGGAGAGCTGGGTGGGGACTCCGGGGTTATCTCAGAACTTCATCTTAAGGGCCAGGGGTCAAGAAGCTCATATTCGATTTGACAGAGCTTGTTAATACCACCGAGAATCGTGGGAAAGTTCTAGAAAACGGGTTCGTTCAGGCCCAGGTGCAGCCCTCCGCCATCTGCCGTCTCCCCCTCCATGTTCCTCTCGTACACACGCGAGCTCACACAAAAGATCCATTCAAAGCAGTTCTGGGGAATGTCGACAGAAATATTAATATCGGCAGCCTTGGCATCCGCGGCAGTCTACATAGATCAAAGCTCCCTTTGGCAAAAGGAGTCGGGGCCTGACAGCATTTTCATCTCCAAGCAGGAATTCTAGGATACAACAAACACTAAATAGCCCATTTTTTAGGTGTCACACCATCGTGCACAAAAGGGAGCCAGGAAACAGAAGACTAAGTTTCCCAAAATAAGAGGAACAGGAACGGATTTAAAATAAAATCAGCACAGAAAATAAGCCCCTTTGAATCCGAGCGCTCGCATCCCGGGGGCCTGGCAGAAGGGTGTTCTGGATCTCCAGGGTGTTATTAACATCACAATATTCTTGGCACAGGGTGTAACAAATAACATTTTTTTCCTGTCCTATAAAAAAGCCAAATCGCAGAACCCTCAGATGGCGAGATTCACTGGATCATCCTCCACAAAACATCACGTTCAATGCATCAAGTCCGGGAACTTTTAGGGAGATCCGCAATCACACAGAAGTTTGACCCGACAACTCACACAACATAAACCAAGTGGACGAAGACTATCTTTTGGCCAGACCGGGTGGATGAGGAAAAGGCCCCGAGGAGACAAGAGCAGGTCGGCTTGCTTTTACTCCTCCCTCAAACAAAGGCCCGCTGTTCCTTTTTTTAGCACCCCAGTTCTCTCCACCCGGCGTCTGTGAGCCACAGAACCCCAAAGAACGAAGGGCGGCAGGGGCAGGCAGGAAGAGCCGCAAAAAGACAAGAGCAACTGGAAGGACTGCCTGATCGAGGGAGAAGTGGGAAGAGGTCAAAGGCCAAAGGGCCAAAAGCCAATGCGTGCACTCCCCTGGATCTCTGTGGCACCTGGTGAGGTGAAGGCCGTCGCCCACACATCAGCCCTGGGGCAGACCACAGCACACAAGTTACAAGATCTGGGAAGGCCCAAATGGGCGCTGGATGGCACCCGCCTGGTGATCCCACCCAAGTCCCGTCAGATGGAATCGAGGGCTGGCGAGCAAACCTTCCGCTCTGCCCGGGCCCGACGCCTAGCTGATTCTGAGCACTCAGCTCCGGAGGCCCAGCAGCCCCTCCTGTCCCCACGGGCACCTCCACACTGGACGTCTGCGGTTGGTCAATGATGACCATTCCACCACAGCTGGCATTGCACAGCACCCTAAGGAACTTGATGCAAAGGCCTCTGCCGCCTGTGGTGTCTGCAGGGCCTCCCAGACCGGAGGCAGGTGAGGAAATAACAGGTGTCCAGGACCATCTGGTTCCCCCTGGACTCTGCGACAGCACCAGCCCCGAGGTGCAGAGGACAAGGGGAGGGGCAGGGGGCAAGCAGCTCAGTACCTTGGACATTTCAGAAGGGGGCTGCAGCTTTCCGTAGCCCCCAGAGGAATCTCTTAGAGCCCAGAGGTGACGGGAAGCAGCACCTGCAGCAGCAAGGGGGAGGCCTGCGCAGAGACGCTGCTCAGAGGAGAGAAACGTGGACCCGGAGAGACCTGCGGACTCCCAACGGGCTGGGGCTGCTCCCAGTCTCCTCCTGCCTCCCCCACCCCCCAGCCCCATTTACCGGGCGCTGGCGGCACCTTCCCTCAGATGGCTCGGGATCTCTTCACAGAAGGTTAGCAGGGCAGCCGCCAGGCAGACCGAGTAGGCGGCGCTGGAGCCAAGGCCCGCCCCCGTGGGCAGCTCAGACCACACCACGATGTCCAAACCGGGCAAGTGCCTGAAACACAAAGGCGTGACCCCCTCAGGGGAGCTGCCCATCTCCTCCTCCCACAGACGGCCAACAGCAGGGCTGGCACCAAGAGCCTATCACCAAGACCTGGACGTGGCCACCAGTGACACAGGACCGGGGCACCGTCGGAGCCCTCCCCTGGCATCCCGATTGGCAGACCAGTGCCAAGAACTTCAGAGCTGGCAGAGACCTCAGGAGGACAGGACCCTCGCTTTTTTAAAAAGGGAAGAAGTTCAACTCCTCTTCCATTGCCCCAGGATGGCAGGGAGATGACCGAGGTCTCGAGGACTCTGCCGGCAGCGTGCCTGCCACAGCAGGTCCCACAGAGCAGTGGTGGGCATTTGTTAAGTGTTTACTGTGCGCCGGACACTACCCTGAACACTAGAGATTCGAGGAAGGCCCCACCCTCCAGGAGCCCAGGTCTGGCTGGAAGGGCACCTGGGCAGGGAAGACCCAGGGAGAAGGGACACATGTCCCTGGAAGGTGAGGGTGGAGCCGAGGGGGCAGCACAAGGCAAACCTACCTCTGCTTCCTGCAAATAAACAAGTACAGATACAGGAAGGCCAGCACCGCCAGGCACTCGCTGTCGGAGGAGCCCGTCGGGAAGCCCGCAAACACCTTCAGCTTTTCCACTTGCTCTGGAGTTGGAGCTGTGGGTTCCCCTGAGTCTGTCAACACAGCAAAAGGGCAAAGGTCAGCCGGGGGGCTTCCGAGCCGATGTGGAACCTGGGGGCTTGCAAAGGGCCTTAGCATCCCATCTGAGCCTCACCCAGTGAGGCAGGTGCCCTTGTCAGCCTCATTTTTCAGATGAGGAAACTGAGGCAAACAGAGATGAGGGGCTCGCTCAGGCTCACACAACTAGCAGTGTCTGAAGCCGGATGACCTCAGATCTTCCTGACTGCAGACCCACTAATCTAGAACAAGGGCTGGCAAATGACGGCGGCCGGCCCGATTCGGCCAAATCCGCCTCCTTCTGGACGGCCTGCAGAGCCCTGCTCAGCTTGTGGGCAGCAGGCCGGGCCAGAACCGGTCCAGGAACGGTCCTTTGATAACCCTGAGTTCTAGAGTCTCATGTGTGGCTCTAGGCAAACCCCTCGGCCTCTCGGGGCCCCAGGCCGGGCTCTGGCGACCATAGCCCGCAGAACAGAGGCCGACCTGCTCCGGCCGAGCTCTGGAGGCCAAGGAGAGCACAGGTCAGATTAAAAACAAAGCCAACCTCGTGTGCAAGAGCAACACAAAAACCAGGCTGTCCGTCCTGGGAGCGTCTGTCCTACTGCCGAGCCCCGTCCGGCTGGCCGCCCCACCGCTCAATAGTGGGCCCAAAGCGGCTGAGATCACGCAGAGCCCGGGAATGCCGTCCTCACCCTCAAGTGGCAGGATTCTGACAGGAACAGTTCCTAGGTCTGTCCCAGCTGCTGCTGCCGCCTCCTCTGCCCTGATCTTACAAACAGGCACCATTTGGCTGAATCCCGGCCCGCCGGCCAAGGCCCTAATGCTCAGAGAGCCCTCACCCGCTTTGGGGGAGACAGGCGGAGGAAAGGGGACACCCAAGGCCTTCCGCCCTCATCTCTACGAGCCAGCTCAAGCTCATCCATGCCTGTCCCGCCCCCCCCCCCCACCTCCAGCTCTTTCTGATCAAGGCCTCTCTGAGACTCCCATCACGTCTGCAGTGAGTCACGGAGCTCCTGCCTGCCAGGGCCAAGTACAAGAGTGGGCCTGCCCTCCTCGGGAAGGGGGAGGGGGGCTCACTTTCTACAGGGGAGACACAGACACGTAAAAACCTAGATAAGGGCCCGCACTGTTCTCTCACTTTGCAAGTGCTAACGGAACCGCCTCCCCCAGTGCCGGTCTCTTTGTCCAGGATGCTCTAGTTTGGATGGAACGGCCAAGCCTGGTTACAAGTCCCTATGATCAGCACGCACATGCTAAGGACTGGTACTCGCGCCAGAAGGCTTGGCCAGGGGATGACAAACTGGCCCTGGCTAGCTCTGCTTCTGGGCCCCCTGAACACGTCCTAGCCGTGACCCCGGCCCCCAGTGAAACATGGGAGAGGGTGTCTCAGAGGCAGGAGAGATGCACGGCGGAGCCGAAACAGAAATGGGGTCAGCGCATCCCACAGGGACCACCAAAGGAAAGGGATGAGGAGCTGGGAGCCAGAGCCAAAGCCTGCAGTGGGGAAGGGCGACTTCTGTCACCCAATTACTGACACAGACTCAGGTCTGGCAATCTCACTGTCAGTAATCAATCAATAAACTCTTATTAAGCACCTACTATGTGCTGGGCATTGTGATTCTCAACAGGGAGGAATTAGGTGCTGAGAAAAAGAGAAGTGGAATTTTGTGGGGAAGTGACAGCTCGACCAACAATCTGTGCCAAAGAAGCCAGGCAGTCTCCCAGGCTCCTAGAATGGGGGGAGAGCAGATTTCAAAGGACCTAGAGAAAGGACAGGAAGGACCTGAAATTCAGCTTGAGAGAAAGCCCAGGAGGGAGGGAGGAGCTGACAGAAGAGAGGCGGGAAGACTGGACGGTGCTCCCACATCCCAAGGCCGCAGAACAGGCCCGACTTCTTCTGGCTTCGTCACTGACCTAACAAGTAGGACAAGGTTCCATAAGAGCTGATTTTTGTGATGCTGAAGATGACAAAGGGCTATTTGCAGCTAAGTTGGGAGAAAGCAGAGGATCAAAGAAGGGGTCGGGCAGATGCTTGAGTGAGCCAGGGAGAAAGGATGTTAAAGACCTCAGAACCATCCAATTCTTTTTGTTTTCTCTGCCAGTAAAAAGATTTTTTGGACTGGAAGGGAAAGCACAAAAGTTGTTAATGGAGACTTGAAAACAAAGATCAATTAAGTAGGTGCTGGTGCTGGTGACCAACAGGGCAAGGGCCAGGTGAGCCAGAGCACCCCCGGGTGACTACTGCCCACTGACAGGCTCGTTAAGCCTGTGGGAGCCAACTTAGCACTCCTAGCAGTGGTCTAGTGGCCATCCTCCCAAGGAAGCAAAAAATACAGAAGAGCTATTTGCAAATTCCAGCCAGGCCCTCAAAGGGACCAACCCCCGACTGGCTGACAGAAGTGGCGGACTGGACTTTGTTTTGGGAGGCTCTGCTGCCACCCTCCCACCTCCAAGGCTATGGCCAACACCCTAGGGAAGTTTTCCTTCCCCTGCATTCCAGAAGGAACAGGCCGGGAGGTTGAGGAACCCCAAGGGCCCACTTTCCTTTGATTATTCCCTTCCTGGCAGGCCTGGACTCTGACCCACTTTCATCTTCCTGACAGCACAGGCCAACGTTACACTGGTATCCACCGGATATTAAAACCCAAAGGCCTCCCCTCAAAGGACTTATGGAAGGACAAGTATGGAGACAAGGACGGACGGTCACAAGTCACCCGGCCCCCACCGAGAAAGTGACGGGCCCCACGAAGGTGAAAGAAGGGCAACACATACCTAGGAAGGCTGCGTGCAGCAGCTGGAGCTTGGACACGTCCCAGTCCCTTTTGGTCCCCAAGTTCGGCAAGCTGAGACTGACCTTCCCATCTTTGTGGGGCTTTATCTGCAGGAATGTTCTCAAATTCAAGGCTTCAGCTAGCGCAACCTGTAACAGCCAAGAGCAAGCGGAGCTGAAGTCCACCGGGACCTGGGGGGATGGCTTCCAGCACGAGCTCCGGCCAGATGGCTTGGGGCAGCCTTGACCTCCACCCCTAGAAGACCCATCACAGTGACCCGCAAAGAGATTCTCTCTCTGCCGCTGAAAGCTCCCCACAAGCATACTCTGTTTCCTTCTTTGGATCCTACAGGAAAGGAGGAGACAAGTAGCCTCCTCCCAGAGCCTCACTTGGCTCTGTCAAGCAGAAAACTTAATATCTGTCTGACCAGCTGAAGAACAGTCACCCTTTGATTCTTGGGAATCCCACTACCACCAAACGCCATATTCCAGTCACAGATTCAGATTTGGAAGGAGCCCGTCCCCTTATCCGATCAGCGAGAAACTGGGGAACCGAGAGAGAGATGAAGTGACCTCCAACGCAGAGAGACAGGCTAACTTGGGCTTCGGCCACAAGATCCTTCCGGGGCCAAATGCAGCCCTCTTTCTACCCCAGCCACACTTTATGGCTCGGGAGATTTCAAATTCTCAAGTCCCCATCTCCTCTTAGAAAATGTGTTTCACTACAGGAATAATTGGGATTTTCCTTAAAATGATAAATAGCATCTACCTAAAATTATCACCAAGTATTATATTTAATGGGGATAAGCTGGAAACATTCCCAATAAGATCAGGGGTCATACCAATGATCACTACTATTACTCAATGTTGTACTAGAAATCTTAGCTTTAGCAAAAAGAACAGAAAGAAATTGAAGAAACTGGAGTAAGTAAAAAGGAAAAACTATCACTCTGCAGATGATATGACGGTACATTTAGAGATCCTAGAAAATCAACTAAAAACTACTAGTAACAATGAACAACTTTAGCCAAGTTGTAGGATACAAAATAAAGCTACATAAATCGTCAGTATTTCTATATGCTCCCAACAAGCAGCAAGAGAGAGAAATAGAAATCCCATTTAAAATAACTGTAGACAATATAAAATATGTGAGAGTCTATCTGCCAAGACAAAGCCAGGAGCTATATGAACAATTATAAAACTTGGATAAAGTTAGATCTAAACAACTAGAAGAATATCAAGGGCTCATGGGTAGGCCAAGAGAATAATGACAATTCTATCTAAATTAATCTACTTATTCAGTTCCATACTAATCAAACTATTAAGAAATTACTTTATAGAACTAAAATAAAAATGATGAAATTCATCTGGAAGAACAAAAGATCAAGAACTTCAAAGGGAAAAGAAATGCAAACGAAGGTAGCCTAAAACTATGTTATGAAGCAGCAGTCATTAAAACCATTTGGTCCTGGCTAAGAAATAGAGTAATGGAACAATGGAATAGGCTAAATTCACATGATACAGTAGTCAGTGACCATAATAATCTAATATTTGGTAAACCCAAAGACTCTAACTTCTGGGATAAGAACTCATTATTGGACAAAAATTTCTGGGGAAACAGAATGGCAGAAATTAGGCATTTACAAACACCTCACACCCTCTACCAAGATAAAGTCGAAATGGGTTCTTGATTTAGCCATAAAGGGTGACACTACAAGCAAATTAAGAGAATAAGGGGGTAGTCTACCACCAAGATCCGTGGAGAAGGGAAAAATGTATGACCAAAGAAGACCTAGAGAATATCATGAAATGCAAAACGGATCATTTTGATTACATTAAATTAAAAAGTTTTTGCACAAACAAAACCAATGCAGCCAAAATTAGAAGGGAAGCAGAAAGCTGGGGAAAAAATTTTACAGCCAATATTTATTATAAAGGCCTCGTTTCTAAAATATATAATTGCCTCAAATTTATAAGAATACAAGCCATTATCCAACTGATAACTAATCAAAGGGAATGAACCATTTTTAGACAAAAAAGTTATAATACTCTAAATCATAATTGATTAGAAAAATAGAAATTGCTCTGAGACACCACTACACACCTGTCAGATTGGCTAAGATGACAGGAACAGATAATGATGAATGTTGGAGGGGATGTGGGAAAACTGGGACACTGATGCATTGCTGGTGGAGTTGTGAAAGAATCCAGCCATTCTGGAGAGCAATCTGGAATTATGCCCAAAGAGCCATCAAACTGTGCATGCCCTTTGACCCAGCAGTGCTACTCCTGGGCCTGTATCCCAAAGAGATGACAAAAAAAGGGGAAAGGCCCCACCCGTGCAGAAGGGTTTGTAGCGGCCTCTGTAGTGCTGGATCTGGAAACTGAGGGGGGGAGGATTGGCTGAACAAGTTATGAGTTAGAGAATGTTCTTGATCTCTAAGAAAGGATCAGCAGGATGATTCTGAAAAGCCTAGAAAGGCCTACAGCCCATGCGGAGTGAAGAGAGCAGAACCAAGAGAACACGGTACCCAGGAACAAGAAGACCACGTGATCTGTTCTGATGGGCGGGGCTCTCCTCCACCAGGAGGCGATTCGGGCCGTTTCATTGGAGAGGACAGCGGGTCTGAATGAGAATCACAACGTAGCATTTTTCACTTTTGTTGTTGCTTGTGTTTTTTGTTCCTTTTTTGTTTTTTCCCTTTTGAATTGATTTTTTTTTTTTTTGGTGCATCACGATATATCCGGAAGCACGTTGAGAAGAACTGCACATATTTGACCTATATCGGAATGCTTGCTGCCTTTGGGAAAAGGGGGGAAAGAAAAATCTGGAACACAAAGTTCTGCAAAGGTGGAGGCTGGAAACAATCTTTGCATGTATTTGAAAAGTAAAATATTAACTTTTTTAATTACTGATGACCTGAAAGTTCAGATAAAAAAAGAAGAAAACGCGTTTCTAAAGTTTCTCGCCTTTGGAAGAAAGACGCGGGGGCGCGAAGCATCCCGGGGCCGGCCACTTACCTTGCCGTGGACCACGGCGTGCTCCCCGTGGAGGATCACCTTCCCGGGCGCCGAGACCAGCAAAGCCTCAGTCAGCATGCTGCGGTCAAATCCTGAGAAGGGAAACGAAGCGGGGACTCAGGACCCGCGGGCAGCCGCAGCACAGAGGCAGCTCGGGGGAAGAACGGGCGTGACCCGGGCGGCCGGGGATGCGGGGCCAGACACCAGCCCCGCTCCATGGGCCTCAGACCAGACCCATCGATAACCGATCAAAAATCGATGAGCAAGCATTTGTCAAGCCCCCACAGTGGGGGAAGGGGCAGTGGTCGGGGCGGTCGGTCACAGACGAGGGGCTGACACTCCACCGGGGGAGGGGCACTCAGCACGAGCTCAGAGAGAATGAGCGGTGAAACCCCGCACCCGGCGGCACCCAGCCGCACCCAGCAGCGATGAGCCCGGGTTCGAATCCCTCTGCCCCAGGGCCCCTCGCCCGAGTTTCCCCATCTATAACACGGGGATCGCCACGATACCTATATGTAAATGAAGCGCTTTGCAAATGATAACAGGCTGAGGGCCCCAATCGTTCCCTGGTCCCCGTCCACAGATTGCCCGTCTGAATCCGCAATTCCTCAGTCCCCAGAGCGCTCCGACACACCCCCATCCCGCACTGCCTCGGAGCAGGGAGGCTCCGCCCCCAAGGTCGGCCTATCGGAGCGTCGAGCCGGAGCGGCCCTTTGCCGATTGGCTATCAAGAAACCCAATAGGAGCGAGGAACTCGCGTCACGTGGTCCGACCACGTCCTCCGCTGGATATCTGGAACCAATTAGAAATGAGTTTCAGGGTCAGGTCGTTCCTCGGCCAATCGGACGGTAAGGACTGGCGGTGGTGAGGTTGGTGGAGTGACCCCGAGAGCCGTATGGGACCCGAGCAGGGTCAGGCTCAACACTATGGCTCTATGGAGTAGGGCTGGCCGAATGGGCCTCGGCCTGGGCCGGGACATAAGCGTGGCCCGTCTCGTTTGCGCGCGGGGGTTGCGGTGTTCTCCCAGGCTAAGCCGCGAATCCCAGCGAGAGGATGGCGCCGAAAGGTAAGTGCTGGGCTCTTCAGCCGCCGGCCCAGGTGGCAGCGACCCCCAGAGGCGACCGACCCGGGTGACGCCCCTTCGCCGTGACGTCAGCGTGACGGCGACGTAGCCTCGCTCCGGTGTCACCACGGCAACCGGGGCGCATCGAAGTCTTCCCGGCCACAGGGGCCGGCTCGTTGTAGTGACCGTATTTCCGTCTTCTCCTCTCCCGCACGTGCCCAGTGGGACGGAGTTGGAGCCGAAGGGCCCAGATACTCGGGTCCCCTCCGGCTCCTTCCCGCTTAGCTCCGTGCAAGGCCCTCGGCCCTTTCCCTCTCAGGCAGCTGATAGTGGGTTAAGCACCACGGGCTGGGCCTGGGCCTTCCCTGGTCCGGAGGAGGAAAGGCCTTCCCCAGGGCAGCTGCCGCGCCGGCCCCGGACGCGTAATGGCCGCGCGCCCGGCACCTTACCTGTGAGAGCCGCGCCGGGGTGGGGGGGGGGCAGAGCTCGGATCCCCGCCGGAGACCCCCAAAGGAGTCTGGGTGTGAGGGGCGGGGCTGGTGCGAGGTGGGTCAGTGTGGAGGGGGAAGGGGCGGAGCCAGCTAGGGATGAAATTGACGGGCCTTGGCGCCCAGTGCGCCCAGTGTGCAGGGGGCCGGGGAGGAGCCAGCCGTGGCCTAGGGCTGGGCCCCGTGCAAGGGAGCGGGGCTGTGCTTGAAGCCTCATAGACGCGCTGTTGTTCTTCTAGAAAATAAAGTACTTGGGAAGTAACTGTATGTGTGTGTCGTGTGTGTAAATACGAGATCACGTGTTACTGGGGGACAGGGGAGGCTGGCTGTAACAGAAGTGGGAGGACCACGGGGCACAGCGTGGGCAAAGAATCGGAGGGGGGAGACTGAACTCTGTCCATGGACAGGTAGACCCCTCAGGACTGGGAAGGGACAGGGGCATCCTGGGAAAGGAGGAGAAGGCGGCCTCAGTTTCCCTGGCTGTAAAGTGAGAATTGGGGAGTTCCGAGGTCTCCCGCCCTTTCTTGGGATAACCTCGCACCCGCACCACCATCGCTGAGGGGGGCCGCCACTTCCCCCCCCCACTACCCTGCGTTTCAGGTGTCCCCCCATCCGTCCCGACCCCTGCCTAGGGGGGATCCCTGAGGTCTCCAGCCCGTCCTTGCTGAGGAGAAGGGGGGGGGAGTGCCTCACAGGGTCCTGGGGACAATGGGAGCTCCTGCAGCCTTACCTGTGGGGGAGGGGCGGGCGAAGGTCCAGGGCCGGCTCACTGCGCATGCCTCTGGGGGGCGCTCGCCGCGCCAGGCCCGTGACTGACGCCCACATCCGCTCTGCAGGCCGCAGCCTTCGTCGGGGACCCCCCGGCCGCCCAAGATCTACACCAGGACGGGGGACCAAGGTAGCCCACCAGCCTCCCTCCCTCCTGGTTTTCCTCTCCCGCTGGGCCAAGGCCCCCCACCCCCACCCCCTCGTCTCATCACCCTCAGGCAGTCAGAACCGGGGTATGGGGGGGGGTCACGCAGTCAGAACCGGGGTATGGGGGGGGTCACGCAGTCAGAACCGGGGTATGGGGGGGGTCACGCAGTCAGAACCGGGGTAACAGGGGGGTCACGCAGTCAGAACCGGGGTAAAGGGGGGAGGGGGAGTCACGCAGTCAGAACCGGGGTATGGGGGGGGTCACGCAGTCAGAACCGGGGTATGGGGGGGGTCACGCAGTCAGAACGGGGCCACGCAGTCAGAACCGGGGTAACAGGGGGGGGGTCACATAGTCAGAACCGGGGTAACAGGGGGGGTCACGCAGTCAGAACCGGGGTAACGGGGGGGGGGGGGGTCACGCAGTCAGAACCAGGGTAAGGGGGGGGGTCACACAGTCAGAACCGGGGTAACGGGGGGGGGGGGGGGGGGGGTACGCAGTCAGAACCGGGGTAAAGGGGGGAGGGGGAGTCACGCAGTCAGAACCGGGGTATGGGGGGGGTCACACAGTCAGAACCGGGGTAACGGGGGTCACGCAGTCAGAACCGGGGTAACAGGGGGGTCACGCAGTCAGAACCGGAGTAACGGGGGGGGGGTCACACAGTCAGAACCGGGGTAAGGGGGGGAGGGGGAAGCCCCAGGCCCGGCTCCCCGGCCGATCTCTGCCAGTCTCTTTTCCGCAGGTTTTTCCAGCACTTTCACTGGGGAGAGGAGACAGAAGGATGACCAAGTGTTTGAGGCCTTGGGGACAACGGACGAACTGAGCTCCGCTATTGGGTATCAGGGCGGGGGCGGGGCCACACTCCCCTTGCCTGGGCACTTCTGTAGGGGAGCTGAGAGCTCCGGCTCTCTCCAAACACGGTGATTTTTTCCTGCTCCCCTTTAGGCTCGCGGTGGAAATCCTGACTGAGAAAGGCCACCCGTTTGTGGACGAACTTGAGAAGGTGAGTAACCCAGCCCTGCCCTGCCCCCAGTCACCCTGAGGCCCCCACGTCCGTCCCCACGGCGCGGAGCAGGAAGCCTCTGTGGGCCCCGGGCCGGGACGCCCCCGGGCTTGGTTCGAGGGCGCTCAGGGACTCTCCCTTGTACGGGTCGTGGCCCCCAGCAGAAAGGGGCTGCCGCTGGCCCATGTCTCCTGCGCCTTCACCCACGGAGAGCAGCCCCTTCCTGCCCTGGGTCTGAGTGAACGTCACCGAAGGCCTTCTCCTCTGGCGGCAGTCACGTGATCTTTACTGTCTGTTTCCGTGGGAGAGATTCGCGGTGTCCTTCTGGTCTTACCCATGCCTGGGCCCGTCATAGGGCACAGGCTTGTCGGGCTGCTCTGGGGGCTGTGTGGCAGTCACTCACTCTGGCTCCGCGGTCCTGGGACGAGGGTGGGGCAGTGGGCGTCTTGGTGATGGGCCCACGGTTTTCCTTCTCAGCCTTATCTTGGCCTGGTTTAGACGCAAAACCCCGTCATCCTTCTCTCTTTGTGGAATTAGTCTGTGTAACATGGAATTTACTTTTGCTTTTATCCTAGCTGATTGTTTCTTATTTTCTTATGGTCTTTTATTTACAAGACACATGCATGGTAATGGTTCCAACTTTTCCCCTCCTTCCCCACCCCCTCCCCCAGGTGGCAGGTTCACCAATGCACGTTAAATATGTTAAAGTATAAGTTAAATACAATGTATGTATACTTGTCCAACACTTTTTCTTTAAAAGTTTAGGGGGCAGCTAGGGGGCGCCGTGGAGAGAGCACCAGCCTTGAGTTCAGGAGGAGCCGAGTTCAAATCTGCCTCAGACACTTAACCCTTCCTGGCTGTGTGACCCTGGGCAAGTCACTTAACCCCAGTTGCTTTGGGGAGGGGAAGGAAATTAAATAGTTAAAATTAAACAAAATAAAAGTTTGGTCAAATTTGCTTAGGAATATGTGGATTTGGTCCTTGCAAATTTTTTTTTGATTAAGGCTGGTCTATTTAGATTAGATTTTCTACTTGTTAATTTTGAAATAATGTACTTTTGTAAATAAGCAGTCTTTAAAAAAAATCTCTTACATCGTAGATCTATGTAGAGTCATCTAAACTTCTTTTTTTTTTGCCTCTATGGTGTCATTTCTAATCTGGCCTTATTCACTCCCTTTCCCCCCTCTCTCTAATAGTTTTGTTGATCTCTTAAAAGTCAACCCTAGAGTTTTCTTTATTATTTCTGTTTTTTATTTGCACTCATTCATCTTTACTGTTGTCTTGGTCACGAGTGAGTTCCTCCCTCCCTTTCTCATTGATCTGGACATTTGACAGCACGCATTTGTCCCTGAGGATGCCCTGGCGGTCTCTGAGCGGAGGGAGGGGGTTCTGTGAGTGGAGGAGAATTCTCTGGCTTAGGCTGGGACAGCCAAGGGGCAGATTCCGCCTCGCGAAGGCCGGAAGGCCCCGCCCAGCTGCCCTAAGTGCGGCCTGGCTCCCTTGGCAGGGAAGCCGTTGGGCCAGAGGCCGTCAGGTGGGGGTGTCTGGAACAGGCGGGACAGGACGGCCCCTGGGCTCGCTCCGTCACCTCCGCGGTCGGGCCTGGCCGTCTTCCCGGGCGGCTGGGAGGACGTTGACTCCGCGCGACGGGGGCCGCTCCTCGCCGAACGCCGCTGATCAGAACTACTGTGTGCCAGGCCCTGTGCGAAGGAACGAGTCCGGGAGAGTGTTGTTATTGCCCCCATTTTACCGTTAGAGAAACTGAGGCAGACGGGGGTCACATCTAGTGAGTGTGGATTTGATCTCTGCTTCCTGGGGGGAGCATGACCTCCGACCCCACGAAAGCCCAGAGGAAGGTAGTTTCTGGCCGGTGATGCTGGAGAAATTGGGGGCTCAGCTTTAGAACAGACCGGCGGTCTAGAAGTGGGAGCGCATGTGAATGATTGTGTGTGTGTAATTGTGTGTGGGTGGGAGAATCTCTGAGCGTGTCTGCATGTGCTCACGTGCCCTGCCTGTGGTACCGGTCTGAGCCTCCCGCCCGCAGGCTGGTGCCAGGCCCCCGGGTTCTCCGCCCGGCCACGCCCCTTCTTGCAGCAGAGCCAGGTGCAGAGGAGTTTGCTCCCTAGTTGGACATTTGCCCCTTAAAGCTCCCCGCGGCCCCCGACGCTGCCTGGCCAGAGCCTCCTGGGGCCTCTGGGGGGGACCCCACTCTCCCCCTCCCCCTGGGTCCGCATCCCGACGCTCTGCCGCTCTCCCCAGGTCCAGTGCAGGCTGCAGGACGCCGGCTCGGCCATCGCAACGCCGCTGTCGTCGGCCCGGGAGGCGCACTTGAGTAATTCTCTCCTTATGTGACCCTTCCCGAGGCGGCAGCTCCCCGTGGGCACTCGGAGCGCACCTACTCTCCCCTGGGCCCCGGGTCTCCCCGTGGGGAAGTCCCCCGGGGGGGAGGAGCTGGGGCCCCTCCTGGGAAGGGGGGGGGCTCCGCCCTGAGCGCGTGTCCCTCTGCAGAGCGCACGGCCTTCAGCGAAGATGCTGTCCTGGACCTGGAGCGCTGGATCGACGCCTACACCAGCCGGCTCCCTGCCCTCACGGCCTTCATCCTGCCGGTGGGTGCTGGGGCTGTCCCCGCCTGGCCTGGGCTGTGGGAGTGGGAGCACGTGAGCGGGAGCACGTGGGCACATCCGCTGACCCCTCCTCCGGGTGGGAGCCGAGCCCCCCCCCCCTCCCTCCGGCCCCTCAGAGCCGACATCTTGTTTTCTCTTCCAGTCAGGAGGCAAGAGCAGCGCGGTCCTGCACTTGTGCCGAGCCGTGTGCCGCCGAGCCGAGAGATGGTGAGAGATCCGGGGACCTCGGAGAAGGGCTGTCTGGGAGCAGATCTGCCCCCCTGCTCTTTGTGTCTGCCCCAACCCCCCCCCCCCCCCCCCCGAGTTGGATCAGTGAATGCATGAGTGAGCAAAGAAGCGAATGAATGAGTGAATGGGTCACTGGGTAAATGAATGAACGAACTATTAAATGTGTGAGTGAAAAAAAAATGAGTGACTGAGGGAACAAATGAATGCGTAAATGAAGGGATGAACTACTGAAGGAGTAAGTGATTGAACAAATGAGTATGTGAACAACTGAATCAGTGAATGAATGAATGACTAGGAGTGAATAAGTGAACTGAGTGAATGGATGAGTGAATCTGTAAAAAAGCAAATGAGCAAATGAATGCAGGAGTGATTGAATGAGAATGAGTGAGTGATTAGACGAATGTAAGAATGACGAAGTGAATAAATGAGTGAATGAATGAAGGAATGAGCAAATGAGGGAATAAGAGTATGATTGGGTGAATGAATGAAGGGTGTGATTAAATACCTAAGTGAATGTGTGAATAAATGAATTAACAAGTGAATGAATGAGTGATGGATGCATGAAAAAAAGCAAATGAAGAAGTGCATGCAGAAATAAATGAGTGATTATTTAATTTGAGTGATTGAATAAATGAATGACTAAATGAACAATGACTAAGTGAATGAATGACTTGAGCAAATGAGGGAATAAATACTTGAGCGTATTATCAGATGAGTGAATGAGAAAAAAATGAATTAGTGCATGCAGAAATAAATGAGTGGACGAATGAGTAAATGAGGGATAAATGGATGAGAGTGATTGGGTGAATGAGTGGAGTGATTAAATACCTGAGTAAATGGGTGAATAAATGAATTAACAAGTGAATGAATGAGTGAGTGATGGATGACTGAATGAGAAAGCAAATAAGTGAGTAAATGAGAGAGTGAATGAATGAATAAGTGAATAAATGAGCAAATGAGGGGAATAAATGAATGAGAATATGATTGGGCGAATGAATAAATGGAGTGAGTTATTAAATACCTGAGTAAATGAGTTACTCAGTGAATGGGTGAATAAATGAATTGACAAGTGAATGAATGAGTGAATGACTGATGTAATGAAGGCGGCAATGAGTGGCAGCCTGGCAGAGGAGGACACTGCCTGGGAGTTGGGAGACCTGGATGCTGGCCCGAGTTTCCCCTCAGTCCCTGGGATCTGGGCCCGTCACACCTTTGGGCCTCCGCTTCCTCCTGTGTCCCAGGAAGGATCGGACTTCTGTACCTGGGCCCCTGATGCCTCTGTGCCCAGATCTGTGCCCAGAGCCATGGGAAGAAGGCAGCTCCCTGGCAGCCGACATGTGTGAGCTGTTGGGGTGACCCCTGGGGCTCCCCCCAAAGTCTAGAATCAAAAGAGAGGGAAAAACTAATTCACTTTCCCCGGGACCTCGCAGAGTGATCAGTCCAAGTGAAGATGCCCAGCTTGGCAGGTGCCCACCATGCCCCCCACATGGTGGGAGGAAATGAAGCCCTGGTGGGAGCCGAGGAGGGGCCAGGAGCAAAGCCCATCCTCCCATTGGCAAAGGGACCCCAGATGGCAGAAGTGGGAACTTCTTAGCCTCCGCTGCAGGCCACTGGTGCCACCTGGGCAGAGGGCCGAGGGGCCGCCCTGGGGGCGGGAGGTCCTGTTTCCAGCTCCAGCCCTGCCACCGCCAGTCACACAATGATGCAAATAGATCGCAGGAACAAGATTCTCACATAAGTGTTCTATAAACACATCTCACTTCCCCCCCTTCCAGGGGGCGCTGCTATTAGCCCTTCTTTTCACTGCCAGGAAGCTGACTTTCCCAGGATCCTACGGGGGCAGTGTCTGGGGCCGGCCCAGAATCGGCCCTTCCCAGGTCCTGTGCCCGCCCTGGGAACCTCCAAGGCTCTGCTCTCTGGCCGGGCCCAGCTGGTCCTAAGGGACCAGGGCCTGAAGGGAGGTGCCAGTGAGCTCCAGAAAGGGGGGCTGCTTCCAAACCTGGAGAAGGAGCCAGGGTGGGGGGGTGGGGGGGTTAGGGGAATGGGGCGCCTCTGGGCGAGCTGCCCTCCTGGCATCAGGAGTCAGCCTGGGCTCTTGTGGAACTGCAGGGGAGGGGGGGAGGGAGACAGCCCCCAAAGGGTCCCTACTCCAGGCCCCAGAATTCAGTCATCTTGCTTGTTGCCCGTTCTAGTGTGGTCCCACTTGTCCAGGCCGGGCAGACGGATGCAAACGTGGCCAAGTTCTTGAACAGGTAATAAACCCGTGGAAAGAGCCCCACTCCCCAATGGCTCCCCCTCTGACGCCAGCTTAGCCCCATGGTGGAAAGGGGGGCCCTGTTTGCCCCAACATTCCAGCCTTGCTGAGGATGAATCAACAAGCCTTGGGCCTCAGGTTGGCCAGTCAGAGGGCACAAACACGGGCAAGGGCGCGCTGCCTCTGCTCACGGGTGCCCATTGAAGGCAATGGCTGGTTCTTAGTCAGCGGGCAGTTACGGGGCACTCACTGTGGGAAGGTTTCTGTGTTCGGGAAGCTTATATTCTAACAAGGTCACAGAGAATGTGAAAAGTTAGCCCAGAGTGGTCGTGGGAGGGAGGGCACGAGGGCCGTAGTGGGGCTTTCTCGGTGTTTTGTTAAGACAAGGGGAGGAGCTGGCATTTTTAGGTGGTTTTCCCCCTCCTGACCTCGCTTGGTCCAGGGCGGAGGTGGCGTCCCCATTTTACAGATGAGGGTCAGAAAGGGCGCTGACTTGTGACCCTCAGTCCAGGGCCCTTTCCTTTGCTCATCACCTGCGAGTAGGCATCTGCCCCCTCACCAAGGCTCACAGCCACCTCTGTGGGGAGGAGGTTTATTAGGGATAATGGGCACAGGTTGCCAGGGCAGCTGGCAGCGTGGGCAGCAGCGGGAGCAGAGGCTGGCAGCCCTTTGTCTAGATGCAGGGGGGAGGCGGTTCTTGGTCCTGTGGGCTGGACACGGGCCCGTGGAGGTCTCCGTCATCTCTGACTCAGGTTTGGGGATGGGGGAGCACACCTGGGATAGTCTGGTCCATCATGGCCCGTCTGCATGGGCCGGGCAGTTGTTGGGCAAGGAGCCCCAGGCCAGCCTCAGCCTTGGCTCGGGTGGCAAGTCAGCACCAGCCCGGCTCATCCTAGCGGAGCTGGCCAAGGGCCCCCCACAGTGGGTTCTACTGGCGCCATGTAAACATCCACATCTAACCGGATTCGGGACCCGGGCGGCTTTTCTCTGGGCCTGGGGCAGCTTCTGACCGGCTTCTCTCCCCCCTCCAGACTCAGTGACTATCTCTTCACTTTGGCCCGATACACAGCCATGAAGGAGGGGAAGGAAGAGAAGATCTACCGAAGACCAGACCCCCGCCCCTGAGGCAGGGTGCAGTGCCCTCCCCCACCCCAGCACGGGGGATGAGGAGTTAGCTTGTGGAGTGTCCGGACCCCGGCCTGCCCTGCTCACCTCGTCTCCGCTTGTGGCTTCGTGGGGGCTCGGCCCCCACCATCAGGTTCAGCCTCTCTGAAGACAGAGTCGGGGACGCTTGGAACCGATGCCAAAGGGGGCCCAAGGACACCAAGCGTGCGTGCCAAGCTCCTCCCTCCAGGACTCAGCAGAGCGCTTGAGCCCCTCCACAACGTGCCTGTGATTTACCTGCGCCAGAGGGGCCTTAAATGTCCCATCCATAAAGGGACAGCCAGCGGGGCTCCGTATTGTGGTCGCCTCTGAGCCATCCATCACCTGCGAAGCAGGACGGGGCTCGAGCAGATTTACAGGCTGGGGCTGCTAACAAATACCTGCCCCCTCGGCCCACGTGTCAGGGCCTGGGGGGGGGGGGGGCTCACGGTTCTGGCCCGGCCGCTCCAAGCCCAGGCAGCAGGCCCCAGAGAGCTAGATCCCGGTTCCAGGGAGTCAGACCTTGAGAAAGGGAGTGCCCCTGGGCCCGCCCGAGCCTCCAGGCCAGGCCCATGGTTGTGCCCTCGGCCTCCTTCCTCCCAGAAAGCCCACGATGCCGGGGTCTCCCCCACAGCTTGCAGTTTTCCCCCTTTGCTGACTTCCTTACCCTGTGGGAGGGAGAAATGGGCAGTGAGTGAAATCAGAAGGAACAGAGCCCAGGGGATGCTGGCAGAAAGGAGCCCTTTGGCTGTTAATGTGGGAGAGAGCTGGCCCAGGAAGATAGGACTTGGGTGTTGGGGCCTGGATTCAAATCCTGCCTCTGACATCTGACAGCCACGGATGGTCATCTTCAGTCCATCCTCCACTCTGCTGCCAAATGCATCGTCCATAGCTAGATAAGAACCAGCCTCTGAAGCCCTTGCCCACCTTTCCAGTCTTCTGGTAATTAATCCCCTCCACTCCCCCTTCAGCCTACTAGCTGTTCCCAACACAGCCTTTCCAGTGCCTACCTCACGGCCTTTGCCCAGGCTGTGCCTCCTGCCTGCACACTCTCCCTTTAGAGTCCCCTGGCTTTCTCCATCATAGGTCACATAGCCAGCCCTGTGTGAGCCTTCCTAAATTCCTTACCACTGTGCCCTCCCGCCCCCACTCTTACCCCATGTTACTTTGTATTTCTTTACCCGTGTCCCTGGTGTCTCCGTGCCTCCATGCAAGCAGCGCTTGTTTGAATGCCTAGTCCCCGGCAGGGGTCTTGTGCATTAAGTTAAACACTTAAAAGCTTGGTGAATTAAATTAAGTAACACAAGCGAGAGTGTCCCCATTTTACAGACGGAGAAGTGGAAGCTCAAGGGTCATTGGCCGCTTTGTCCAATTCCCCCACCTCAGGGCCCCGGTTTTCCTCGAAGTTTCTGTGCACACGCTGCTCCTAAACGGGGCGGGGAGCACGTCGTTTTAAAGGGCTCTCCGAGCTCTGATTCTTATATCAGGTCTGGCCCCTCAGTGACATTCCTTGTAACTGGAGACAACATCCAGATTTCTGGGGGAGCTTCCAGGAAGGATCCCAGCCCTGCTGCAGGAAGGGACTGGAGAGCCGGCTCTTTCCTCAGCCCACGGTCCCCTGGGAAATTTCCCCAGGTCCTCGGGAAGACTCGGGCTCGGAGATGTCCCCTCGAGGCTCTGCTCACTGAGGAACAGCCAGGAGGCGAGCTGGGGGGATGGGAAGGGGGTCTCTGGGCTTGGCAGGGGGGAGAGAGAGGACCTGGGGCCAGAACTCAAAGCTGCAGGACTTCCACTAGGAAACTGTCATTAAGCTTTGGGCTGCCTTGGGAGTTTATACACGGTCACACACATACATAAATATACAATCACACACATACATGGTACAGTATTGTCATACACACAAAAATAATCACATTCATATGTACTCATAATCATACACCAAAAAATAGTCACACACACATGCATCCCCAAAAATACATAATATTGGGGCAGCAAGGGGGCGCAGTGGACAGAGCACCAGCCCCGAAGTGAAGAGGGCCCGAGTCCAAATCTGGCCTCAGAACTTACCACTTCCTGGCTGTGTGACCCTGGGCAAGTCACTTGACCCTAATTGCCTCAGCAAAAAAAAAAAATTATATATATATATATATATATATATATATATATATATATATATATATATATATATATATATATATATATATATATATATATATGTTTGTATTTTTGTACAGTATTATCACATACATATATACTCACAAAAATAGTATTTGTATAGTATCACACACATATACACCCCAAAGTAGTCATACATATACACTCACAATCTCACACACAATTACAGTCACTTATGCATTTACACACACAATCACACATATCCACCCCAAAATAGTCACACACATAATGTACTCACAGTCACACATATACACTCACAAAATACTGTGCAAAAATATACGATATTTTTGGTACAGTATATATATATACACTCACAAACATACACAGTCACACACATGCACATGCACATGGAAATTTAAGGTTTGCACAACAGTCACACACACATCCCAGGCACTAATCCCTGCTGCGATCGCATTATTCAACTTCTTTAACTGATATTTCATGGCTATTGTGAACGTCCATTTTTCACAGAGTAATTTTCGAAGGCTGAGCTTGTAACACATCCCAGTGACAAACGTTCCAGCGCGGGCTCCCCATCAGCTGCAATGTCACCCCGAGCTGTTCCTCACTACCTTCCTCCGACAGCCCATCCCGTTTTATGATAGCTTTGTCTCAGTTATCACTATTGAACCTTTAAGAATTCAGTGGCTTTTCAAATTTAATTGAATACAATTCTTTGTATAATAAATTCTGCGTGAATGCTACATAAATCAGCCCTAGGAAAGAGTCATGGCTGTCTACCTTCCTCACCCAGGGCCCAGAAATTTCTCACTGGTGTTACTGGACCGAAGCTGGTACTTTTTGATTGTCACAAGAAATCAATTGAACCTCTCCAGCCCAGCTTGAGAGGCCTGTCTAATTTATAGCTGCCAGCTCATCAGATTTCCCAATGTTTTCATCTCCAGGAGTCCCTGGAAAATGAAGGATTTCGATGCAGATAGAAAAAAAGGAAGGTCTCCCGAGTCCAAGCTTCTCCGCTGGAGTCCAGAGCCTCTGTCTTTAAGAGCCCCCGTGGCCATTTCTTTCAAATCAGGGAACAAGGTCAGGATTCAGAAACTCCCGCTCCTGGGTCTGGTGACGGCCTGTTGGGTAGGAGCAGGCTGCTCCCTGCTATCGAGGAGAGACAGCCCCGCACCGTGGGCATGAGTAATGGGTTATTATTCTAGCCAGGCATCCTTTTTACATTCCCATCCATTATTTCATTCGATCATCCATCAACATAAATTATTTTTGGTTCCAGTCCCTGTTGAAAAGCAGCCCTAACCCCCCAGACAGACTCGGCTTGCCTTGCAAACTTTCTGAGCACGCGCCTCCCATGTAGTCCTGGAGGTGGAAAGCCCAGAGTCCAAGTGGGGATGGTTGGGAGTTCTTGCCTTAGGGATATAAGGTCAGTCCCGGAGGCTCAGTTTCCAAATCACTAGCAAGGTCATTTGAAAGGCTTTTGGTCACCAATGTGCACATGCTGAATGCTTAACAAATTCTTTTTTTCCCCATTCATTCATCCACTAGTCAAGCCAACCATCCATTCATAGAAAGCTCTACATTTGGAACCTTTGAAGCTTGGCTCTCACTTCCCATCACTGCGACCTCTGGTACACTTAGAGCAGGGAGGGACCTCAGAGAGCATTTCATTCAACAAGGGAGGAAACTGAGGGAAACAAAAAGGAGGTGGATTTTAAACTGATTGAATAACCAGAAAAAAAGTCATTTCAACCCACCTGCGCTCAGTTTCCTCATTTTAAAAATGGCAGACTGAAGGGAGATAAAAATCTTTGTCGCTCTGCAGCCTGTAATTTTAATTCAGTGAACATAATGTTGCCAGTCACATTCACTTAAAACAACCATATTCAATAGCTTCCTATTTGGGGTCTCTGTCTCAAGTCTCTCCCCTGTTCCATTCAGCCACCAAAGTGATCTTCCCAAAGCTCATCCCTCCTTCTGGCCCCCACCTCAAGAAATTCCAGTGGCTCCTTGTCGCCCCCAGGACCAAATATCCAGCACGCAAAACCCCCTGTTTGCCATTCAAAGTTCATGATGCTTCATCTCCCTTATCCAGCTGGTCTGGCCTGAAATGCCATCCTTTCTTCCCGCCATCTCTGGAAATTTCCTTCTAAATTAATCTCAAGGGCCACTCCTTACTTAATAATAGCTGGTACATGTAGATGTGAATAAATGTAGGTATATATAAATTTTTAAAAATAGCTGCTACTTTTATGTTCCTCACAACAACCCTATTTGACAGATGAGGAAATAAAAGCTAAATGACCTTTCCAGGGTCACCTAGCTAGGAAATGTCTAGAGTCACATTTAAACTCGGGTCTCCCTGACTAAATCCTGGAGCTCGATCCATTGTGCCATGCAGCCTTCTCTGATTTCACCAGTTGTTCGGGAGAATATGATCTTTTATTCATTTTGTATATTCATTTTGTGTGCTCTTTCTCTCTCCCCTTATAAATACATATATACATATATGCACATATACATAATAGGCACATAACAAATTTAAGTTTTCTATTATTTGTTGTCGGTATACAGACCATCCTTCGTGCTCCTTAGAGGGCTTTTATCTTTGTAGCTTAGCACAATTCCTGGTGGGTGCTTAATAAAAGCTTATCGATTAAGTTATTCAATATGTATTATATTCCAAGCACCACGTTAGGGGCCGGGGATACATAGACAAAAATGAAACCATTCCCACGATCAGGGAGCATCTGTTCGTCTGGGATAGATAAAAGTTTAAAAGTATGTGTGAAAAATGTAGAAGAATCATTGGGGGCTGGGGAGGGGGGATCAGCAAAGGCTTCCCCTGGAAGATGGCACTTGGGCTCGGCTTTATGGAAGCCTGGAGGAGAGACTGGAGAGGGCGTGCGGTCCAGGTGTGGGAGACAGGAGACGGAGCAGCAAGATCAGTCTGACCGGCCAGAGATTGTCTATCGACGGCTTTCTTCGCCAGGAAGAAGCAACGACCCTTGGACAAAAATCGAGAAAGTTGCCCACATAGCTGAAGTCATTTTGGCCTCGGTTCAATGTAGCCACTTGGAGAGGGGGGGCGCAGCTGCTGTATAAATAGCTGGGCAGGAACACAGACGTGGATGGCCCCGTTGGGAATAAGGCAGAGATCTGGCACTGAGCACTGAGCTTGGCACGTAGTAGGTGCTTAATAAATGTTTATTGCTCGAGATTGGGTTTAAGCTCGAGAGTCTGCGCCAACGGATGCCCCAATGAGAGCTTCCTTGCCCAGCGTCGCTGGGAGAGGACGGAGTGGTTTCTCCGGCAGATGCCTTGGCAAGCCGTCTCCTTCCAAGCCTTTCACTGACCATATGCAGAGCCCAAATGCATCCCTGCTGCGCAAGGTTCCTTTATTTACGATTACCTTGGAACTGTCGGGGTAGACATATGTTGCAAAGGGTCGTTTATTCTTGTTTGTAAAATTTATGGCTTCTTCTAGATTACACACTGTCAAAACTGGAAGGATTGGCCCCCAAATCTCTTGCTGCATGATTGGATCAGACGCGCGTACATCTGTTAACACTGTAGGAACTGTAAAATGAGGTAAGTTCAACTATAACTCAAGCGTTCCTCAGCCCTGCCGGAGGGTGGAAGCCGCCGGCACGCCGCTGATTTGCGGGGGGAGAACATACACACGCAGACACTTTGTTGGATCACAGAAGTCTGGGATGAAGGGGAGGCCGTTCAGCTCAGGCCCATCCCTGGATGGAGATGCCCTCTGGAGTGTCCGGCAAGCGGCCAGCCAGGCTCAGCTTGCAGCGTCCACTCCCGCCCAAGGCTTGCCCTCCTGCTTTGGGGCCATTCTCATTTATAGGATTCTTCCTTCATGTGACAGGCCCTCCACACATTTGAACACAGCTCTCACCTCCCACCGGAGCCACCTTCTCTTCAGTCCCAGAACCACTGCCCGTATGTCCTGAACTCAAAGTCCTTTCCCGTCCTGGCTGGCTAGACACCCTCCATTTTCCTAAAACCTCAGTGTTCAGAAGCAAGCACAGCAGTGGGCCAGGTGGGATCGGCCTAGAGCAGAGTGCACCCCTCATAGCCGTGCCATCCCAATGAAGCTGAACACTGCTTTGGCTGCCATATCACCAAATAATTTCTCATCGTGAGCTTGTGGTCCGTTAAAACCGTAAGAGCCTTTACAAAACAATGCTCTCTCTCTCCATATCTCCTTATCTTATATTTGTGGGCTTTAATTTTTATTCCCAAATACAAGATTTTATATTTATTCCAATTGAACTTCTTTGATTCAGCCTGATGCGAGAGCCTGTCAGAATCCTCTGGGATCATCATTCTTTGTAATCGCTGCTCCCTTTCTACATATTTATCAACCAATTCTTTAATGACTGATTCTGGAATTTTCCCAGGGACTGAAGTCAAGTTTCCTGGCTCTGAAATCTCCTGTTTTCAGCCTGTCCTCTTTTGAATCGAGGCAGCATTTTTTTATCCTCTCTCATCTTCCAAGAGCTCTCAAATATCACTATCATCAGTTGGCTCTGCAATCAGATTTGATAGTTTTCTTTTTTCCCCCTCATTTTATTTGATTTTATTTATTCTTTAATAGTATTTTATTTTTCCAAATACATTTAAAGATTGTTTTTTTTTTTTTTTTTTTTTTTTAACCTTCACCTTTATAAAAGTTTGTGTTCTAAATTTTTCTCCCTTTCTCCCCAAGGCAGTAAGCAATTTAATTCTGGTTAACTATGTGCAATTCTTCTAAACATATTTCCATATTCATTGTGCTGTGCAAGAAAAATCAGACCAGAAGGGGGAAAAACATGAGAAAGAAAAGAAAAATAAGCAAACAAACAAATAAACAACAAAAAGGTGGAAATACTATGTTTTGATCCAAATTTAGTTTCCATAGTTCTCTCTCTCTCTGGATGCAGATGGCTCTTTCCATCTCAAATGACAGTTCTTTCAAGCCCAGTTAAGGATATAAATCACTGGGGTCTGAGGACCTGGCTTCCTATTTAGCGTGGAAGAACGTGCAAATGTATGGGATTTGGGCTTTTTAGACCCATGAAATGGTATAGCTTGGAGGGACTTCACAGTTCATAGAGTTGGAAAGCCCGGGGTTCAAATTCTTAGACACATCCTAGCTGTGTGACCCTCGGGTCACTTAAACCGTCTGCCTTAGTTTCTTCATCTGTGAAATATGAAAGTACTAGCATCTATCTCACGGGGCTGTTGGGAGAATCAAACGAGCTGTTTGTAAAGAGCTGCTATCATTATTATTATTATCCTCAGGACAGGGAGGGGCCTGGAGATCATACTAGGTACATATTGGGTGAAGGGGCTAGAGGGATTTGGTCTGGAGAAGAGACACGGAAGAAGGTACATGAGAACTGGTCTTCTGAATGTTTTCAAGACGTGTTCCCCTTGGCTCCAGAGAAACGAGACACTTGGACTCAGAGAGGGGAAAATGTTCCCAATAAGAACTGGAATGAGAAGACTGAGAAGTAGTGAGCTCCCCATCACTGGAGATGCTTATACAAAGCCTCTGCATCTACTCAGCAGGGGGAGGGAGAGTCTTTATTCAGGGATGGATGGACAAGATATTGGTGAGATGCCTTTGAACGCTCAGATTCTGTGATTCATCTTGTGCCCCCTCCCATCTGAGACCTCTGGGCACACTTGTAGGGGAACCCCGGGGAGTCCCTGAGGATCCCAAGAAAGCACCAAAATGTCCCTTTTCTCTGGGAACTTCAAGGGGAGGAGAGAAATCCATCAAATTTCCCCACCAGGGCACATCAGCTTTTGCAGGAGAGGGCAGCCCGAGGGTGCCAAGGGGCAGCACAGCAGCCGCCCAGCCCCGGGGGGAGAGGCCTCGGTCCCTGCAAAGGGCCAGCAGCCAGGGAAAACCAAATGGGTTAGTTTGATCTGAGCGAGAGCCAGGTGCCCGCAGTGAAGCAGCCGCCACCACAGTACCTGCGTGGCAGAGGACAGAGACGCCGGAGATGCAGAGTCTGGCGTCCGGTCTGCTGTGACAGCAGCAGAGGGAAAGAAAAATGGGGGAGGCGCTGATGAGGGGCCACCTGGGGGAGGTGGCTGCCTTCCTCTCCAAGCTGTGGGAGACTTGGGCTTGTTGTCCATGGGATGAGAGAGAGACACCAACAGAGAGAGATATAAAGAGACAGAGAAGGAAAAGAGGGAGAGACAAAGAGAAAATAGACCGATGACAGGTAATGGAGAAATGGCTAGAAATACAGATAAAGGATATGAGATTGATAGATGATAGGCGGACAGATAGAAAGAAAGAAAATAGGTAAGGATAGATGGGTACGGATAGACTGAGTGATAATAAATGGATAGATGGACAGATACAGATACATGATGGACAAAGTAATAGATACAAATAAGTAGAAATAGACAAGAGAGAGTGAGATACAGAGGTGAACGATGGACAGAGATGATAGATGGATGGATGGCTATAGATACTAGATATAAATGTGTAGGGTTAGGTAGATATAGGTAGGTAGACATAGTTGACAGAGACAGATCGATCAATAGATAATTTAATAAGTATTTACTATTTACCATGGGCTGTGATAAACACGGAGGATAAAATCTAAGGAAGGAAGGCAGTCCCTGAGCTCAAGAAGCTTATGTTCTACCGGCAGACACAGCACATCAGTGTTCTCCGAGGCAGAGAGTGGATCCAGCCAGGGAGCGCCGGGCCTGGCAGGAGAAGGCAGAAAGCTCCTCCATCAGAGGCGGGACGCGGGAGAAAATCCAAGGTTTCTGTGTGGAGACCCGAGGAGCCGACGGTCTACATAGAAAAGGCAAGTCGTGGAATAGGCCGGAAACATCCGGAAAAGGACCTAAGCGGCCCCTAGAACTTCCTCATAGCATACTATGAGGATTAGGAAGAGAGCCCCTGGAGATGCTCAGTAATTTGCCCAAGATCTGTCCCTGTCTCACCCTTTGTTTCTCTCATCCTTTTTGTTTTTATTCGTCCATTTTCTCTCTTTTTTGTCTCTCTCTCCGTCCCACTCCTCCTTCCTGACTGTTGAGAACTGTCAAAAACTCACCATGCAATTCCAGGGTTTGACCCCTTTATGGAGGGGGGTCTTGTAGGTGTCTGAGCCTGGCTTGTCACGGGGTGTGGTCACCTGTACTACTGCCACTTACATCCACTCAGAGCCAAGTAGGGCCCAAATAAGAAGGAAGGAAGGAAGGAAGGAAGGAAGAAAGGAAGGAAGGAAGGAAGGAAGGAAGGAAGGGAGGAAGGAAGGAAGGGAGGAAGGAGAGAGGAGGAGGGAGGGAGGGAGGAAGGAAGGAAGGGAGGGAGGGAGGGAGGGAGGAAGGAAGGAAGGAAGGAAGGAGAGAGGAGGAGGGAGGGAGGGAGGGAGGGAGGAAGGAGAGAGGAGGAGGGAGGGAGGGAGGAAGGAAGGAAGGGAGGGAGGGAGGAAGGAAGGGAGGGAGGGAGGAAGGAAGGAAGGAAGGAAGGAAGGAAGGAAGGAAGGAAGGAAGGGAGGAAGGAAGGAAGGGAGGAAGGAGAGAGGAGGAGGGAGGGAGGGAGGAAGGAAGGAAGGGAGGGAGGGAGGGAGGGAGGAAGGAAGGAAGGAAGGAAGGAGAGAGGAGGAGGGAGGGAGGGAGGGAGGGAGGAAGGAGAGAGGAGGAGGGAGGGAGGGAGGAAGGAAGGAAGGGAGGGAGGAAGGAAGGGAGGGAGGGAGGAAGGAAGGAAGGAAGGAAGGAAGGAAGGAAGGAAGGAAGGAAGGGAGGGAGGAAGGAGAGAGGGGGAGGGAGGGAGGAAGGAGAGAGGAGGAGGGAGGGAGGGAGGGAGGAAGGAAGGGAGGGAGGGAGGAAGGAAGGGAGGGAGGAAGGAAGGAAGGAAGGAAGGAAGGAAGGAAGGAAGGAAGGAAGGAAGGAAGGAGAGAGGAGGAGGGAGGGAGGGAGGGAGGAAGGAGAGAGGAGGAGGGAGGGAGGGAGGGAGGAAGGAAGGAAGGAAGGAAGGGAGGGAGGGAGGAAGGAAGGAAGGAAGGAAGGAAGGAAGGAAGGAAGGAAGGAAGGAAGGAAGGAAGGAAGGAAGGAAGGAAGGAAGGAAGGAGGAAAGGAAGGAGGAAAGGAGGAAAGGAAGGAAGGAGGAAAGGAAGGAAGGAGGAAAGGAAGGAAGGAAGGAAGGGAGGAAGGAGAGGAGGAGGGAGGGAGGAAGAAAAATAAAGAGGGAGGGAGGAGACCCTCCCGAATCTCTGCCAGGAATCCGAATAGGGCGGCAGCGTCACACGTGACTGAAATGCCGGCGGCGCCGCCAGGTTTCGTGCTAATCACTTTAAACCGCTGTTCTCATTTATCTCACGGCAGCCCCGGGAGGCAGAGGCTGTTATTCCCATTTTACAGATAAGGAAACTGAGGAAACTGGGTTAAGACGCGCCCGGGGTCAAACAGCCAGTCCGAGGCTGCCCAGGCCCGGAGCTCTCCCCCAGCACCGCCCAGCCCCCCTCCCCCCCCCCCCCCCCCCCCGCACTAATCAGCACGACCGCTGCTGACTCTAATCTTTGTGAGCCTCCACGTCACCATCTGTAAAGTGGGGGTGAAACAACCCGGACTCCGGCCCTCCGCCCCGGCACCTGCAGGGTTACCCCTGGGAAGGGGCCCGAGTTCTCCCCCGCTCCCCTGCCCGGCGTCCCTAGGGCCGGGCTCAGCGCGCTCTGTGGCGCCGCCCCTCCCCCCGCCCCTCCCCCGGCTCCGCAGCGCCCCGGCTCGGGGTCCCCCGCCGACGCCGGCTCCCTGTGTCCTTGGTCCGGCTTCCCGGGCCAGCCCCCTCTCTGTCCCGCCGCGCGCGGCCCGGGCACGCTGCCAGGCCCCTCTCCCAGCGCGCCACTTGCCCGCGAGGCAGAACCACGTGGTCTGCGCCCAGACTCTCCCCAAGGTTCGACGGAGCCCCCGCGCCCGGGGCAATGCCAGCCGCACCTGGGCGACGGCACTGGCCGGAGCAGAGGGCGCCCCCTAATGGCCGCTGGCGGCGCGGCTGCCGGGCTGCCCGAGGCCGTGCCCGAGGCCTGCGGGTCGGGGCCGGGTCCCCTGCACTAAGAGCCGTCACAAATAAGGGGCCCGGCCTGGATCTCCGCGCCAGGACCCCGAGACCGCTGGGCGCCGCAGCACTTGGGGAAGTGGGTGGAAGCGCCAGCCCGGGGCCCGCCCGTCCCGGCCCGCGGCTGCCACTGAGTCCGCCTAACCCCCCCCCCCCCCGCCCGCCACAGCCCCCCCCCCCCCCAGTCACTCCCCATTTCTGTTGCTGGCAGCGGCCTCTCCCTCCGACTGGAGGCTTCGGGGCTGGTTCCTTGTTCTGCCTCGGGCCGCGCAGAGCCTGCCAGGCCCGGCCCACCTCCGGGCCGCCCCCCTGTGGAACTTTGGGAGGAGCCGGGCCTCCTGTCCCCAGCCCGGGTCCCCGCAAGCGCCCGAACTGCAGCCGCAGGAGCCGGCTGGGCCATCCAGCGCTGGCAAACGCCTGGCATCCCGAGGGCACTGCCAGGGGGATTACTTTGCTATTCTGCCACCTAGTGGCGGCTCGGCGTCCACAGCCCCACCGCCGACTTATAACTGGGCAATGTCACCTCCCGGGCCAGGACAGGGACAGGGGACAAGGGCAGGGGGTCCCTGCGGGGTGGCTGAGATGGACTCCAGACTCCCCACCGTCCTGACTGGCTCCTGCGGATGCTCCCGTAAGTCCTCCCCGAACTGGGGGATCCGGTCGGCCCACACTCCCCTTGGGGTCCCCCAATCCTCTGGTGGTCCCCACACGCCCCTCTGGGTCCCCTTTGCGGTCCCTAAATCCCCTAGTGGTCCCCACACGCCCCTCTGGGTCCCCTTGTGGTCCCCATGCTCCCCTTGGTGGTCTCCACTACTCAGAGGACAAGGGAGAAGCCCTCCTTGTTCCTTAGTGCTAACCCCAAGCCCAAGGACTCACCCCCCCCCCCCAGCCTCTCTCAGGAGCCTTTCTTCCAAACCCTCGGCTCCTCTCAGGAGCCTTTCTTCCAAACCCTCGGCTCGTGAGACCCTTCAAGGTCCTGGCCCCAAGATCCCGTGGCGGAGAGAGCCGCTGCACCCAGAGGGGCTGAGGGGACCCAGGCTGCACCGCAACTAGCGTTCTCACGCTTTCACTTGTTCTCTTGCATTTTGTTTTCTTTCTGGTTTTTTCTTGTGCATGAGGATTGCATAAATATGTGTGCACGCATCGGATTTAACATGTTTTCTACATTGGCCCTCAAAAAAAATAAACAAAGGAAAAAGAGAAATATTGTGGCTCAGGCGCTCTGACCTACAGGGAGCTGTCTGGACCTCCCCTCCTCCCTCAAATTCCTGGTCTTTGCTTAGCCCTTCTGAGACGCGCCGTTGGGGCACAGATGGTTCCATTTCTGTTCCCGCCTCCGTCAGCTCCCACTGGGCACATAGTAGGCACTCAGGATACATGATCGGGGAACTCAGAGCATAGTATTTTCACCTTTTTTGTCATAATCTTTTTCTTTTTGATGATTTTTTTCCCTTTCGGTCTGATTTTTCTTACATAATAGGACAAATATGGAAGTAAGTTTAAAAGGATTGTGTGCACACACATATATTAGACATGTTAGATTGCTTGCTGTCCTGGGGAGGGAAGGGAGATAACGGAGGGGAAAAATTTGGACACAAAATCTTACAAAAATGAATGCTGAAAACTATATATATATTTGGAGTAAAACACTATTGAGGAAAAAAAGACATAGAAAAGGAGCTCATCTAATGACTATCGAGATCATCAAAAAAGAAGCAGAAAAGTCGTGTCTAGAACAGTAGAATCCTCTCCATGTCCAGTCAAGTGGCCTTGGTTCTAGCTGCCCATCCAGTGGCCCCCTCTCAAACATGTTCTGGGTCTCTTGCCTCTTTGTTCCAAATGGTCCCTGCTTTCCTCTCTGCACGCTGTCTCCCTGAACCTAATGCCGCCTCCACCAGGAAGCCCTCCCCGACCTGCCCCCCACCCCCACCGCAGTGGCTGTAATGCCCTCCCTCGGAGTGCTGGTAAACGGTCAATGGCCAACTCCACAGAGGGAAAAAATGTACGCAGGACACATTTTAAAGTTTAATTTGCATTATTAACATTTTCTCCACTTTTTAAAGTCCAGGCAATGAACAAAACAATACAACCCTTCATTTGTGGCGGTTCTGGATTTCTGAGGCATATATATTTACACTGAAAATTTAACAACCCACTCTCACATCTGTCTACAGTGGAAATTGAACAACCCACTCTCACATCTGTCTACAGTGGAAATTTAACAACCCACTCACATCTGTCTACAGTGGAAATTGAACAACCCACTCTCACATCTGTCTACAGTGGAAATTTAACAATGCACTCACATCTGTCTACAGTGGAAATTTAACAACCCACTCTCACATCTGTCTACACTGGAAATTTAACAACCCACTCACATCTGTCTACAGTGGAAATTTAACAACCCACTCTCACATCTGTCTACAGTGGAAATTTAACAACCCACTCACATCTGTCTACAGTGGAAATTTAACAACCCACTCTCACATCTGTCTACAGTGGAAATTTAACAACCCACTCTCACAGCAATATGAGCTGACTCCAGCCTTCCCACAGCGTCTCCTATAACTACAAAGCAGACATCATGGAGTACTTTTTCTTCCTGTCAGCCCCAGGAGGACAGGGACGATTTTATCCAAACTTTGTATCCCGTGCCAGTGGCTGACCCCAGAGTAAAGACGGCATGAGGTTAATAAACATTGGCCGATATTTACCGATTCTTAATTTAACTGCCCCTGAACTGTGCAGCCTTGGGCATATTAAGTCAGTTTACTCGTCTGGAAAATGGGAGTGACAGCCTTTGGACTGCCTGCTAAACGAGGCTGTTGTGAAGCCTGGACAGGAGGACACAGAGAAGTGCTGAAAGAGCATGAACAAGGCCTGCCATTTATTTTGGGGGTGAGTGGCCAGAGCCCCCCCAGAGCTCCACCCTTCCCAAACCTCTCCCCGTCCCCCTCTCCGGGTATTGTGGGCAGGTTCTCTCCCACATCCCCCCAGATGCGGAGCGTGATGTGCAGCAGGGCCCTGCTCCTCCACCTGCCCACCGTTGTTAAGCATCGGCCACGGGTCAGGGAGGGGAGACGGAGACCAAACACCGGCCGATTCTCCCTCCCGTGGGGTCCCGGTCAGCAGCTCTGGAGACTTCTGGGCCCCCCCTCAGCCCCAGCCCCCGGCGGGGGGAGTCTCACCGGGCGCTGGTGCAGCACTTGGACACTCACGTTTTCGGGACGGGGACCAGGCTGCTTCTGAAAGGGAACGGCTCAGCCCTTCTCCCCGTCAGCGCGAGCCCCTTTGGCAGGCTCCCCTGGCTGACTTGTGGCTCCATCTGCTCCTCCATCCCCCTGCCTGGGGATGCTCTGAGCCCCCTCCCCTTCCCCCATCCTGGGCAGGCCTTCCCTCGGACACTTCGTTCCCTCTGCTCGGAGAGGCCTTGTACGTAGCTGCCATCCTCCCGTTCTTAGATGAAGAGCTCTGCGGGCAGCCCCGGACTTCCCAGCCTGAGACGAGAGCTCCTGGATGGGCCAGACCGCCCACTTTCTATTCCGGGTCTGTGAGAGCTCTGCCCAAGGCCGTGGTCCATGGCCGAGTCTCACTTTGGGGACGCTGGTGAACAAACTTCCTGGAGGATGGCCCTGTTTCAGTCAAGAATTCTCCAAGGACTTCTCCACATGGCAGCTGCTTCCCCCAGGGCGCTGCCCTGGGCCCAAGTGCCTCTGAGCACAAGATCAATTCAATTGAATATCTGGTAAGCTCCTACTGTGTGCTGGACATTCTATCAGGTGCTGGAGGTTCAAGGATAAAAAAAGATCATTTCATCTTCAGGGAACCGACATGCTCCCGGAGGTGCTGGTCCCATAAATCACGAGTGCAGGATTTAGTGCAGAGAAGGCTCATCTTGAACGCCGTCCGAGGGGTTTCTAAGTGGCTGAAACATAAAGGTCTCATTCTAAGTCCTCATGAAGCGCAGCCGACAAGCATTTATTAAGCACTTACTGGATGAAGGCACGGTGCTAGGCACTAGGGGATTAAAAAAAGACAAAATAAGGGAGGAGACACCCAGGAGGACCCGACGGAAAAGCTTCACTGTCAGTATTCAGGGGCACGACGGGGCGGAGGGATGAGCAGGAGCCGGGCGTCCTGGGTTCGAGGCTTTAGCTGGGGCCTCAGAGAAGCCGCTGGACGCCAGCAAATGGCCGAGGCCGGCGGTTAATCGGGGAATGTCCTTTGGGAACTTTAGGAAATGCGGTTTGTGCCGCCACAAGGAAACAGACCAGAATAGGCGTTTATCAAACATCTCCCAGGCACCAGCAACTTGTACATCTTCTCTCCTCTTGACCCTCCCATGGGCCCCGAATTACAGCACGGTCCCAAAATGATTTAGCTGAAAGTTCTCCAAGGTGACGCACGCTACGACATTAGAAGGCAAGTCTCCAGTCTCGGTTCCAGCCCAGGTCCTACGGGCTGAAAGCTACCTCACGTGTCACAGCCCTGAGCCAGGCTCTGCGCGGCCTCCTCTGGCTGCGGCCCCGAGATCACGCCGCCCGAGAGCGCTGAGAGGCAGGGAGGTTCAGGTGGGAGAAGAACGGGTGGGATGAGATCTTCAGTCTGAACCGTCCCTGCCAGGGGCGCTCCGTGCCCGGCGAGCCAACCCCCCAACCCCCGTCCTGTCTGCTGCCGGGCCCTTCGGCGGCGAGCGCTTCCTCTGATCTAAGGCCCTGGGAGTCCCGGAGCTGATGGAGGCTCACTGGGCGGGTTCCGCTCTCCCCACTCCTTCACTCCTAGTTTTGAAATAACTTGGGATTTCGTTTAAAGTCTGCTTTCTCCCCAGGAAGGAACAAACAGGAGTCTTCCTGCTCATCACTGATTCCCTCCCTCCAGCCGTAGCAGAAAGCCCTCTGAAGGCTGGGGCAGGGCCCTGAAAAGGCCAGAAAACTGCTGGAAACGAATGGGATTCATTATTCCCGGCTGATCCGCTGCTTTTTGAAAATCAGTTCAAAAGTTATCAGGAAGTTCTGGGAAAATCCAACCGAAAGGAATCACAGTTCTACTCCTTCTCTGCACTCTGGCAATAAGTAACACTATTGGGGCTTTATCCCGGGGAAGAAATTCTGCTAAACAATCAGTGACCAAGCCCCGCAGATCGCTCAGCAGCCACTTCTTAAACATCTTCTCCTTCGTCTGTTCCCGCGGATCCCCCCGGCCCGGGGCCGGACCTTCCTTCACTCGCTTGGTCCACCACAAGACCCTTATGGGGCAAGTCGCTCTCCTTCTAAGGACAAATTTCCTATCTCAGGCACATGAGCTTCCTTCGGGGCAGATCTGGCTGTATCACTCTCGTCCTCAACGATCTGTGTCGAGGCCTAGAATCAAATTTAACCTTCTTCGTCCACCATTCCAGGCTCCCCACGGACGGGACCCGTCACTGTATGGACCATCCATCAGCAAGTGCTGTCGAGCCCCCATGATGTGACGGGCTGAGCTGAGCGGGGGGATGTAAGGAAAGGTAAGCGCAATCCCCGCCTTCAAGGAGCTCACATTCTAATGAGAGGATACAAAGTTCCCGGAGCACATGGATGGGAGATGACTCCGAGGATAGTGAATGGGCCAGTGGTTGTGGTGGCGAGCCAGGGCTTACAGGAGCCGGGAGGGAAGGGAAGCAGCCGGCAGCTTAAAGACAAGCGTTGGGCGAGAAACACCAAGGACACTGGGCCAGGTCACAGGGGAGGTGGAGGGAAGGTGGGAAAGGGCCAGGCTCTGCACACAGAACTCTCAATGCCCAATGATTTAAAATCTGACCTGGGATGGAGGAGAGCCAGTGTTCGACAAAGGCCTAGGCTTGGCAGGGAGACCAGCTCGAGTTCCTAATATGGTCTGGGGAGAGAAGGGCTCACAGCGGGAACGCGGTCGGAGGAAGAGAGGAGCCGGGCTGTGAGGGAAGGACATAGTGCCCTGGAACCTTGAGAGCTGGAGGGGGACACGGTAAGTTTGGGGTGCCGTGGGGACCCTCGGTTGCAGAGGCCCAGCAGCTAGCTGGTGATGGGGGACTAGAGCTGAGAGCCTGAGGCTGGACGTGGAGACCCGGGAAGCCCCAGCAAAGGGAGATGGCTGAAAAGGGCCACCTGGGAGGGTGGTCAGGGAAAAGGAAGGAGGTTCTCTAAGAATGGCCATAGATAGGGGTGTCTCACGGAGGAAGCAGCAGCAGTCAGAGGTTGGAGAATGAGGAAAGTAGTGTCACAAAAACCTAGACAAATGTCAAATGTCGAGAGGGATGAGAAAAGGCCATTGAAGCAGTACCTGGAGAGCACTAGCCGGCGTGGGACTTCCTCCCTGCTCCGCTGAGGCTGCTCCCCTCTGCCTGAGATGGTCTGTGTCCTCCTCCTCCAGGAAGCCCCCTGTGATCATCCCTTACAAAGTCATCACCTTCTCCCTTGGGCCTCAGGGAGCATTGACCGTTTCTAATTCACTCCTCATGGCCATTATATCAGACTTTGTCTTAGGAGCTGCTATCAAATCTTGCATTTCTCCCGATTTAGAAAGTAATGGAAAACTGTGGGCTGCCCAGCAATCATTTCTCATCATTTCTCACCCTTGCTACATGACTGGCCATTTCCCCCATCACAATTCATCTCTCGGGCCAGTCCTTAACGTGTTTCGGCCTACAGATGCTCACTAGGGATCTCCATTAACCTTTGGGAGGTCCAGGCCAAGGTGTGCCCCTACAGGGGGAAAAACCCCATCTCAACTGGTTGTTTCTCCCTCTGGGCTCCTGCACATAGCTAGGACCCACAAAGAGGCATGGGGCAGAAAGGGCACAAAGTGATCATCCGATGAAGTAAAAATTTAATAGAGACTTTGATCACATCTTTATAAGTTAGTTAGGAAACCCCCCCACCTTTCTGTAGTCATCAGAGTGCTAAGATTCAAGAATCACGGTTTGTACATCTGCTTAAAACAAAGACTCAGTGTTTCCGATAGTGCAATATTGAAAAGGTTGAAAGTTTTATCCAGTCAATGGAGCCCTCTCTCCCCCCAGCCCCAACCTCTGCTGGGAACTCCCACGGCTCACTGGAGATGAAAACCAAGATGGCAGCTGTGCCCCGTCTTCCGCTCCTAAGACCGAGTGCGTTTTTGACCACTGAGTGCCCACACCCACACTCGCCCGATCTCGTGGCTGTCTTCATGGGAATCACAAGGCGACACTATCACAGCATGAACCGATGAGCTCTTTTCACGTGGTAGAATCAGAAGTGTTAGGAACGTTTTGGGGAGGGGGACACAACTTTCCAACGTGGTGGTTCCCAAACAAAACCAACGGTGCTCTTCATGGGCTCGCTCCTATTGGGGACCCTCTCTGACGGCCTCCCAGATCAGGAGCCCCTGCTGCCTCCCTGTCTGTGTGGCCGGGGCCACATTATGCCAACATAACCCGGGCACTTCGAAAGAGGAGGGCCTATGGCCCCTGCTGCTCACCGCCCCTGCCCCGCCAGGACGCTGCGCAGGTTCCCAGCAGCACATAAAGCAAAGCACTTTCATGATGGTCGAGGATGAACTCGCCACACCCACTGGACCCCGAGGGTCCTGGGATCTTCACCTCTGTCGGGCTCTTGAATTTTTCAGCAGCAAATGGGGGGGACGACTTTAAGCTTTGTCTGACAATACCAAGTCTGGGGGGGGGGGAGGCTGATGATCTGGGCTAGGCCAGAGGGTCAACTTTTCACTACACAAGGGTTGGGAAAGGAGGGTCCCGGCCCCCTTGGGGCTGGGGCTAGTCCTTAAGGCTCCTCTGTGAGCCGGGGGATGTGATGGAAATGAAGCCACAGCGGAGGGGCGGAGCTCCAGCGGGGAGGAGACGGCGCAAGCCCCGAAACAGATTCGACCTTGGAGGGGAACTTGGAGATGTCTGCAAGCATCAGGCTCGAGTACTTTCTTTTAATGTGGTGAGAGAGGGGCTGTGGGGAGCTAGTGCCTAGAGCCGGAGAGGGGCCCTGAGCAGTGGCTAGGAGCGATCTCTGGGGCTTTCCCACTCCCACCAGGCAGAAAGTTCCCATTTCACTCGCCTCCCCGGGCTGCCTGACAGACGCCCACAAGCGCAGGGTCTGGGGGAGGGTCTTCATGCGACGTGAGACGGCTTGGGATGTCATGGCTGCCAAGCCCAACCTGAGCGAGGGGTCCCGAGAGACTCAGGGCGGGCCTGGGCTGGGGTCCTGCTCCTTCCGGCCTCAGAACCGGGACACTGACTGCGCCGCCCAGCTCAAACGGCTTCCGGACAGATCGACAAAACAGACCAGGGAGAAGGGGAAGGGGCCAAGCGATCCCGGACGCCAGGCTCAGGGAGAGCTGTCTCTGAGCCTATGCTGAGCCGACCCTCCCACCTCCTCTCAGAGCCTGGCCTTCTCAATGGCATGGACAGCATCTCCTGTAAGTGATCCCTTGGTCAGCCCCCCGTGCTGCTCTGGGCACCCCCGAGGTCCTGCCGCCCGCTGCGCCATGGGGGCTGAGGGGAGAACGGGCGGGTTAGGAGAGCTCAAAGCCGGTGTTCATGCTGATGGCGTAACGAAGCTTCTCCCGAAGGATGCTCTTCTTGCTGTAATTGGGTAGCTTGAGCAGGTTAAAGCAGGTGGAGGAGGTGGGTAGGCGGCCCCCCGGCTCCTTCTTGCGGATGGTGAAGAAGCCCCTGAGCACACTGCCCAGAGTGTCTCCCGTGTCCTGCGAACACACACAAGAAGCGAGCTTGGAGCCACACCAGCCCATCGCTCGGTCCGCCTGCACCCTGGGCCTCCCTGCCCATTGGCTGTCCTGGCCCACGGAGCCGCCCACGGAGCCGCTACCAGCCAGAACAGCCACGCTGTGCATTTACTGCCGCCTCGCCTGAAACCGGACCACCCTCTCCAGGGAGGTCCCTTTCACTTCTGACTTCTGGGGAAGCATGACAAATCCTACTCTGACTTCTCATTTTGACTTTTGCCTCTGCAATGACTAGAAGGTGGTCTCGGGGAACAGGACAAAAGGGTCTGGGGAGCCCAGGACGCCTGGGATCCTTATGAGCTGAGTGGCTGCAGACAACCAGTGCCTCAGTTTTCCCCTCTGTAGAAGAGGAGGCGGGGCCAATTGGACTCTTTAATCTTAGAATCCCAGGAAGGCCGTGAGGAATCCTCGTCCCCACCCCCATTTAACATGAATGTCACTGTTATACAAGATGGGACAAGGCCCTGGGGTGGGGGTCTCGGGGGTCTCCCTCAGAGGGGTTGGAGGCTCCCTCTGAATCCCTCTGCCCAAAGTCTTCTGGTCATCAAAGAGAGGGATCCCTGAGCAGCAAAGGGACTGGCCCATGGCCACCTGGGAGCACAGCCCCAACCCCTTCCCCCAGCTCCCTTGCTGCGCTCCCTTGCTGCTGCACCCTGGAGCTTAGCAGCTCTTGTCTAAACCAGACTTTATCGCCACGAGGTGAGCACCCATCGAAATGGGTCTCAGTAGGGCAGGCTGGGGGAAGAAGGCTGAGCTGCCCCCACCCAAACCGGCCTGGCCCCCTCCCCTCCCCAGCCACCCAGAGGAGTCCGCTCTCATGACTCCAAGCCCCAGAGGCCTGGCTGAAGCACGGCCAGGAGCAGCCCCCATCCTTTCCTGGTGGCACTGGTGCCCTGGAGCCGAGTCCCACCCCCCCCCAACCTGGCAGTACCTGGTCGTCTGAGACCTCGACACAGCGGATGGAGAAGGGGGGCTTGAGGTAGGCAAATCCTAGAAGTGGGGGCCTGGAACAGCTGGTCACAAACTGGAACACAACAATTTTCAAGGTGGGATTGAGCCCAGGGCCCAGGTGACGTTAGGTGTCTGACCAAGCACTTAACTGAAGCGTTTGCTCATGTGCTGGCCATTCACATCAACGACATCATCTCTTTTTGGTTCCGATGTTTCAAAATGTTTTTAGGATTATAAATCATCTTTTCAAAAACCCAAAGTCAGCAGTAGGGAACTGGGCACTAGCAAAATCATAAAACCTGTGTGTGTTTCTGTTTAATACATGTATTCATAACCTAAACTTTAATCAAAAGGTTTTTTGGTTTGTTTGTTTTTTTTTTGTTTGTTTGTTTGTTTTGTTTTTTTTTTTTTAGTAAAACTGATTTTTGGAGACAATTCTGGGACCTGTGAGGGACGGGAGCACAGAGAGGAGCAGTGCTCCCCAGGATCACCCGGCAAGAAAGGAGCAGCAGGGGGCCTGGGCCAGCTGCTCCCTTCCAAAGCCAGGCTGAACCCAATGTAAAAACCTCGACATCCATGTGGGGCACAGACAGGCCAGCGGAACCGCCCAGCTGATGAACATTCCCCAAGTTGGCTGTCCCCAGGATCCCTTTCTGGGGATGCCACCTCCATGTGTCTCCCAGTCCCACACCCAATGGCCTGGCGCCATGACCTCATAAGGAAAGCATGTCTCAGGTTAGGGGGGTTACATCAGTGCCCAGGACACAGCGGTGCTCAAGAGGCAAACATTTTAAGGAAGATCAATTTACCTTCAGAAACATAGCTCTCTCCTCTGGGGTAAAGTCATTGGCTAGAATGTCCCACAGCCAAATGATGACTCGATGACTTCCGTGAAAGCCACCATAGTACACAGTGTGCTTCCTGAAACAGAATTGTTTCGAAATTTAGCCTAGGCTACATCACCCCTACACCCACGATGCACATTCACACAGTGTGCACTCCTACTGGCGGCTCCAACACGGCTGCCCCCTTAAAGCCACCTCACTCCCCAAAGCCGGCATGGGGGGCCTGCCCGGCTCCCAAGCAGAGGCTGATGCACGCCCCAAACCTGTCGCCATCCCAGGCACTCAGGGACAGGAGGCCCAGCACGGTCTTTGCCCCCCGCCCCCCAATCTGTGACAGCTAAGAGGCAAGAAGAGGTCTGTGCCTGTCTTACTTCAAGTCCTCGAGGTCAATCTCTGCATTGTCACCGGAGATCAGGCGCTGCAGCTCAGGGGTTGAAAACATCCGAATCCATTCTGACTTGATAATGGAGCGGAACCCACTGATGAGAGCCGCTGTCTGGTTTTTGATCTGAGTATGCATCCGGAAATGGGCCATCAGGTGAATATAGCTAATTCTGTTCCAAAGAGAACAATAATTCAGGTCAACAAAGCATCAAAAAAATTTTTTTTTCATCAAGTGCTTAAAAAACTTTGTTCACTGACTCAGGACCTCAGAGTTAGAGAGGAGGCCAGAGACCTCCCTTAAGCAAGAGGCCTTTTAAATACCAACTCTTAATGATGCTTTCAGCCAAAGGATGCAATGAGGAATGTCACTTGCGCTCTCCCTTATTTCCTTAATTCCTCAGATTTAATTAATTTAATTATTAATAATATTATATAATTATCAATAGCAATTAAATATTAATATATATAATTAATTATACAATAAAATATAATTAACAATATACAATTATATAAATTAATTAATATATATTATGTATAATATATATTATATGTATAATATATAATAATTAATTAAAATTAAATTAATAAAACAACTCTGAGGTACCATCACACACCTCTCAGATTGGCCAAGAACGACGACTACTTGTAGGGCATGTGGGAAAACTGGGAAGCTAATGCATGTCTGGTGGAGTTGTGAACTGATCCAACCATTCTGGAGTGCACTCTGGAACTCTGCCCAAAGGCCTATCAAACTGCACACCCTTTGATCCAACAGTCTCACTACTGGGTCTGCATCCCAAAGAAATCATAAAGGAAGGAAAAGGACCCACATGTGCAAAGATATTTGTAGCAGCTTTTTGTAGCAGCAAAGAATTGGGAAATGAACAGAGGCCATCAATTGGGGAATGGCTAAACACGTGGTATATGAAGGTAATGGGATATTATTGTTCTGTAAAAACCAACGAACAGGCTGATTTTAGAAAGGCCTGGAAAGATTTATATGAACTGATGCTGAGGGAAACAAGTAGAACCAGAACAGCAAGATTGTGTGATGACTAACTATGAAAGACTTGCTTCTTCTCAGTGCTTCAGCAATTGAAGGCAATCCCAATAAACTTTGGATAGAAAATGCCATCTGCATCCCCCAAAAAACTATGGCAATTATGGAAATCAACACATGCTATGTTCACTTTTTTTCCCCTTTTTTTTTCTCTTGTGGTTTTTCCTTTTTGTTCTGATTTTTCTCTCCTGATATGATTCATAAAGATATGTGTACTTAAAAAGTTAATATACATATATTACCAGGAAAAAAAAAGACAATTTAAAAAAGTCTGGTCCTGTCTAAGAAATAAGCTTGTGGATCAGTGGAATGGATTAGTTCTACAATATAATGGAGTAAATGAACATGGTAATCTAGTGTTTGATAAACCAAAGATCCCAGCTTTTGGGGTAAGAGTTCAACATTTGACAAAAATTCCTGGGAAAAATGGAAAACATTTTTGCCATAAACTAGTAAAAGACTAACATCTCACACCATCTACCAAAATAAAATCAAAATGAAAAAATGATTTCAACATAAGGAATGATATCATAGAGTGTATCTGTCAGATCTATGGATAAGGGACAAGTTTAAACCCAAATAAGAGACAGAGAGCATCACAGGATGTAAAATGTAATTTTGATTATATGAAATTAGAAAGTTTTTACACAAGTAAAATTAACGCAGCAAAATTAGAAGGAAAACAGAAAAAAGTTTAAAATTGTATGGCAAGTTTCTCTGATAAAGGCCTCCTTTCTTATTTAGGAAATTGAGCCAAACTTATAAAAATAAAAGAGCTATTCTCCAGCTGGTAAAAGGTCAAAGGCTCTGAACAGGCATTCTTCAGAAGAAATCAAGGCTATCAATAGTTAAAAAAAAAAATGCTCTAAATCACTATTAATATTGAGAAATGCAAAAATTAAAATAATTGTGATACACCATATGAATGTGACAGAAAAAAAAATGGCAAATGCTGGAAGGGATAAGAAAAATTTGGACACCAATACATTGTTGTTGGAGTTATAAACTGATGCAAGTGGCCTGGAAAATCATTTGGAACTATGCCCAAAGGGTCATAAACTACGCAGCATTCATGCACCAACACTAATAGATCTCTATCCCAAAGAGATGAAAGAAAAGGGAAAAGGACCTCTCTGTACAAAAATAGTTATAGCAGCTCTTTTTGTAGTGACAACAATTGGAAGCAGAAGGGATGCCCGCCAATTGGGAAATGGCTGAACAAGATGTGGTCGATTATTCTGATGGAATACTATTGTGCTGTAGGAAACAAGCAGGATAGTCTCAAAAACCTGGGGAGACTTATAGGAACTGATGCTGAATGAAGTGAGTAAAACCAAGAGAACAGTGGACATAGTGACTGCAATATAGTAATAAAAGATTTTATTCTGATTGAGATAATGATCTGAGACAATTTCAAAGGATCCATGATGAAAAATGCGATCTACTCTCAGAGAAAACTGATGAACTCCGAGTACAGATTGAAACAGTTTCCTATCCTCTATTTTTAGCTTTCTTTTTTGCAATATAGCTTAATATGAAAATGTTTTTCATGACTTCACCTATCATAACATAAATTGTTCTCAAGGAAAGGCAAAGGGAAGGAGAGAATTTAAAAATCAAAATTAAAAAAAAAAATTGTTAACATTTTTTTATCTGTAATTGGGAAATATTTAACAAAGTAACTTTTTTTTTTTTTTTTGGTAGCTGAGACAATTGGGGGCAAGTGACTTGCCCAGGGTCACACAGGCTAGGAAGTGTTAAGTATTTGAAGGCAGATTTATACTCAGGTCCTCTTGACTTCAGGGCTGGTGCTCTATCCATTGCACCACCTAACTGTCCCGATAAAAGTAATTTGAAAAATAATGAGTTCCATTGCTTGGCATCCAAACCATTCTTAAGCAAAATGAACTAAGATGCAATTAAGTCTCCTAAAGAAGGTAAATAAAAGTCATCTCCACTGTTGATTTCTTAAATAAAATCTTCATTCAGATCTGTCACTTCAGCTCAGCCAAGTCCTCATGATTATCTAAAATCAGTGAATTCCAAAGTAATTATTTCCATCCCACTTAGAATCCATTAACTAGCCTGAAAATGCTGCTTTAGCACTGGCCACATTTTAATCCTGTCTCAAATAAACTAACTGACACTGGACTGCTTCCTCTTCTCAGGTGAGAGGATACTGACCCTAATGAACTCTATCTACGTCTATGTGACTGCACATCCAAGGACTAGACTCTCCAATTTATCTTTTGTGACCACTGGGCAGGAGTTCCTTCCCTCCGTATTCCGGGCCAGGCTGTTTCTGCCTTCATGGAATGAAGGCCTCTGAGCATTTGGGATCCTCCTGACCCGGTCTGGATCCCCAGCACTCTACATGAAGTGAGATCGGGCTGCGAGTGCCAGACAACACAGGCCGGGCCTCTTCTGCCCAGGTCTGCTTCTTCAGACAGCCCTGCAGGGCCCGGGGATGCAGAGGCCGAGTTTCTGAGTCCAAACGGGCTGAAGCGGAAGGCTAACTCAACTGGCCAGCCTCCTGGCCAGGAGGGATCCAAGCTGAAGGGACCTCTGGGGGCCCTGCCTTGACACTGGAGAGCTCAGCTATTGGACAGAAGGAGATGGAGAGAGGGGTCTGTGTGGACCCTTGCTCATGAGATCAGTGGGTCTAATGGGCTGGACATGAGGATGGGTAGTGCTTTGAAACCGGCAAGATTTACAACATCCCTAAAGCTGGTTATCTATGAGAAAGGGGGCAGGACTCCAAGGGTCATCTGACTTTCTGCGCCTAAATCCCAGTCTTGGGATTCATCCCGGGGCCTCAGAGGAAGGGCCTTTTGGACCCCTGCCACAGGCTGTCACTTGTGGGATCTGTCTTGTCAGAGGTGTCTCTTGGTGCCTGCGCCCAGGGCTCCAAACCCATCTGTCTGGCCCTAGACCTGTCACCCAGCCCCTCGGAACGCTGCGGCCTGGCTGCCTTTGACCTTAGAAGTGCTAGCGAAAACAATAAATTGTCAATTCTCATTTTGAAAATGGAATTCAATACAACTGCTGCCTATGAACTGTAACTGGCAAATTCCATTACGGTCTTTATGGCCTCTTTCTACATCCATTGATCTTCATAAATCCTTCACACAAGGCTGCAGAGCCAAATGAAGTCTCTCCAAGCGATGACCTGAAGAACCTAATTGTGATACTCACTTATTTTCATTTGTCACAGGAATTGTCTTCCCTCCAGGAATCAGTTCGTGGCAAACAAGCTGGTGAGGAAAAAGATTGCATCGTGATTACTGGATGGGCATTTTCCTGGAGACAGAGGGTGAGGTAACTCCCAGGCTAATGACAGAGCAGGGACAGATTGCTTCCCCCAAAGTAGCAGTCCCCCAAGCGAGTCCAGGGGTCCTTCCTCAGAGACCCCAAGCCAGCCTAAGCCTGGAGATGAAGCACAGAGGGAGGGGGGAGCATTAAGCCAAAAGCGCCCACCCTCCTCTGGGGAACATCTGGGAACCCTGACACAAAGGGGACCTTCTTTTGTGCACAGATTCAGGGGCAATTTTCCCTATAGATTCAGGAGACCTCATTTCCCATTTATGGATTTTTCCTAAGCCAAAGTGAACACAGGCCAGATCTGGCTGCTTGGAGACAAAACTGTTTGTATTATATGTGTATCTGTGTGTATTATATGTGTCTGTATTATGTGTATTATGTGTGTGTGTATTATATGTAGGTATTATGTATGTATTATGTGTCTGTGTAATATATGTGTGTATAGTGTTAATGTGTGTCTGTGTATTATGTACTATGTGTCTATGTGTATTGTATATGTCTGTGTGTATTATATGTGTGTGTAATATTACGTGTCTGTATTATATGTATCTGTGTATTATATGTGTGTCTATATTATGCATGTCTGTGTATTATGTGTACCATATGTATGTATATGTGTGTCTGTGTACATGTCTGTGTGTATTATATGTGCTGTGTTTATGTGTCTATGAATTATGTGTATTATATGCATGTATTATGTATATGTGTATTATATGTGCACGTCTATATTATATGTATATAGGATATGTGTGTATCGTATGTATATATTATGTATGTATCTGTGTATATGTTTATGAGTGTAGTATATGTGCGTCTCTGTGTATTATATATGTGTGTCTGTGTATGGATTATGTGTGTGTAATGTGTTTGTGTATATTATGTGTGTGTCATATGTATCATATGTATGTGTAATACATGCGTGTAGTATTATATATGTCTGTGTATTATATGCATGTATTATGTATGTGTATTCTGGGTATTATATGTGTGTGTCTGTATTAAGCATGTCAGTGTATTATGTGTATGTATCATATGTATGTATTATGTGTGTCTGTATTATATGTGTGTGTAATATATGTATCCATGTGTATTATATGTATGTGTAATATATGTGTGTGTCTGTATGTCTGTGTGTGGATTATTATATGTATCTGTGTATTGTGTATTATATGTGTGTGTCTGTATTATATGTGTGTAATATATGTATCTGTGTGTATTATATGTGGGTCTGTGTGTATAATATATGTGTCTGTGTATATTATATGTATGTGTAATATTATATATGTATGTCTATATTGTGTGCGTATGTCTCTGTGTGGTATTATCTGTGTGTGTAGTATTATATGTGCATGTCTAAGTATTACACATATGTATTATACGTGGGTCTGTGCTCCCACTTGGGGTCCCCACACCTACAGATCTCTGAGCCGCTGAGAAGGAAATCTCCAGAGAAGCCCCCGGCTAGGAGACCTCTGTGCCCCCGTGTTTCAGGCTGTTCTCTCTCCCCTCCTCTTCAGGATCACCAGCATGGCTGGACCTCGAGTTGAGGTCGCCCTTGGCCGGCTTTTTCCCCTTCTCAAGGCCTCTAATCCTCACCAGGGCAACCAACAGCCGCATCACTCAGAGAGGAGACTGTGGCTCCAGCCAAGAATTATCCTCACGGGGCTTCAACAAAGAGGACTTTGGGGGGCTCCGGGGGATGCTTGGGGAGGGAGAGCTTCTCAGGCCCTTGCTGCCAGACAGACACAAAGAGCACCAAGTAAAAGGAAGGACTGTGACGGAAGCGGCCCAGAATCCCACCTGGCCCATCACATCTTCGTCATAGGACAGCGTCAAGCCCAGGTCGCTGATGTCTCCATCGTAGCGCTGTTGGAGAGACGGGGAGGGCGTGAGGGCTGAGAGCAGGTCCAAGAGAGCCAGAGCTGCTCTCTTTTGCCCACAGGCTTCCTAACCGTGACCTTCACAAGGGCTCTGTCTCTGCCAGCTCAAGTCTGCAAGACCCCTTCTGGCCTCCAGAGTCAATTCCAGAAGGGCTGGCAACCTACAGTGGCCCCCAGGACGGCCCTTGGCCAGTGAAATGAGAGAGTGAGGGAGTGGGAAGGTAGCTGGAGGGGTCCCTCCCCGGGTCTCTGCTCATCCAAAACTCCCTCTAGCTTTGCTCAAGGACTCCTTTCGTGCCCACCTTAATAGAAGTGAGGTTTTTGTAGAACTCCGCGTCCAAAGAAGGCAGTTCATCCACCGAGCTATAGAAGATGCTGTGATGGTGTCCCAGCAGCTGGCTTAGGAAGAAGGACGCAAAAGGCACATCGACCACAATCCCCTGTGATGGGAGAGAGAAGGCAGCCTCAGACCTTGCCCTTGGACCCTTGCCCCTCAGCAGCTGCTCCTGGATTACCCTAGCTGGGTGGGCAGCAGACCCCAAGGAAATTCCAGCCCTCCCACAAAGCCTCTCGGGGTGCCTCCACTAGCTGGGGACCTTTGGGCTCTCTGGACACTGTCAAGACACATGACTGGCCAGCCTCCAGGCTGGTCAGCTACGGCCTTGGGTCCCTGCACACTTTATCCTCCCCTGGTCTGGGGTCCCCCGCTCATCACTGCCACACGTGGTAATATGGCAGCATGGGGGTCGAGGATGTTAAGAAGCGAGCCGGCCCCTAGCTCTCCCTCCATGATATAAGGCAATAATCCTCCCCCCTGGGGCCCTGGAGCAAAAGGGGACAGTGGAGTGTCCACCCTGGGGGGGGCTCAGAGGCCAGCAAAGGCAGGGGACGAGAAAGCAGCAGACCACATGCAATGTGAACCCTTGCGCCCAGCTCGGGTCTTTGTCAATGTCATAGCGGCCTAAACCTCCAGCTGCCCCCTCCCCCCAGGAGTCAGGGACAAAGAGCTGGACAAAGGCCCAGGGATGGGGCCTAGTCTGCTTCCCCAGGTCTCAAGCCCCCCCATCCCAATGATAATGGGGAGAACTTCTGAAACCCGCCACCATTACCTAGAATTTCTCTGAGTGGGAAGAAGGGTTCTAAGACTGCCTGCCCCCACGAGAGACTCACTCCCTATCTCTGGAGCTCAGGCCCCCTCCCTGGACTCTCCGCTGCCCCCGTGATAAGGGCCCCCCAACCAAAAGGATCCCGACACCCACAGGGCACACTCTGGTCCCAAGCACTAGCTGAGGGAGGCCTTGCCGGGTCTCCTTCTACAAATGAGAAAGCCGAGGCTTAAAGAGGCAGCTGACAGCCTGACAGTGCTCTGGCCGTGATGGAGACAGGACCTGCGGGCCCGGAGGCTCCCGTGCTCCCGCCCAGCTGCCATGGTGCTCATTTATCTGGACTGAGGAGGGCTCTGGGTATGGGCTCCAGGCTCTCCACTGTCGGGCTGGGTGGTCTCATTGAGCTCACAGCTCTGGAGCCCCCACATCTATCAGATGAGGCCCTGGGGACCCTGGTCGGTAGGGGCGGAGTCCTCCCCCGGGTCCCAGGCCCTCTTCTCCCTCTGGCTCACCTCGTACACAGCCTTGCCCAGCATCTTCCCCACAAACTCGAAGAGCTGCAGATAGTTCTCGTGGATGTAGGATGTGGGCGACGGGTAGAGTCTTTCATCCCCACTGGTGGTCTGCAAAGCGCAGAGAGCCTGGGCTGAGCCGGGGCCCCCACCCCCTCCTCACTCGCAGGCCCCTCGGCTCCCGCCCCCGACATACCTTGAACAGATTGAGTGCGGGGTCAAACACCCTCTTGATGATTTCTTCCAAGAACTCTTTGAAGACCCCATCCTGGTCAATGCCGGCCTCATCCACCCCCAGGTCATTGACGAACTTCACTCGGATCACCCCCTTCATGGCGTTCTGGGAGAGCTGTCGCAGCTGCTCGTAGCCATCCTGCCCAAGGCAGAGGACGGTCCGTGAGCGGCGCCCGGCCTCCCACGTCCCCAAGTCTCTCGCCCAAATCGCCTAAAGAATCCCGACGCAGACACTGATACATTGGTGGTGATGATTCTGGAGTGCGATAGGAACCATGCCCAAAGGGCTCTCAAACTGTGCATGCCCTTTGACCTGGCAGTGGTATCACTGGGCCTGTATCCCAAAGAGATCTTAAAGGAGAAAAAGGGACCCATATGGGCAAAGATGTTTGTGGCGGCCCTTTGTGTAGTGGCAAGAAAGTGGAGACTGAGTGGCTGCCCATCAGCTGGGGAATGGCTGAATAAGTATATGGTATATGGAATATTATTGTTTTGTAAGAAATAACCAGCAGGAAATTTTTGGAACATGGGCTCCTGCAAATGTGACCATTGAAAATTATCTTTGAAAACAAAAAGCTATTACAAAAAAAAAAAAAAGACCTTGACACAGGCGCGTCCAAGAGGGCAAGTTCGCGTCACTGCTCACGCCTGCACTTGGGGAAAGCAGAGGGGGACTGAGCCACCTGCGCCCTCCAGAGCGAGTCAGCCAGGACGAAGGAGCTGCCTCCAGCACAGGGACCTGCTCAGGGCCGGAGGGACGCTGGCCGGGCTGGGGGAGCCTGCTTTGAGTCTCTGAAGTCACCCCTGAGTCTTCAGCACTCACCCCTGACCTCCCGTGGGCCTGGCCCCAGGCTCGTGATTCTTCGTTTTTTGTTTTGTTTTTTTCTGATAGAATTTTTTCGAAACATAAAGATTTTCTTTGTTCTCTTCAGCATCCAGCCCTGTAAACCTTGTGCTCAGATTTTTCTTCTCCCCCCACCCCCAAGGAGTAATCCAATATAGGTTAAATGTGGGCCATTCTTCTTGACAGATATCCCCACTGGCCGCGCTGCACAAGAAAATCAGACCAAAATGGGGAAAAATGCAGGAAGAAATGAGCGACAACGATGAGAGATGGTGACGATCCTGTGCTTCGATCCATGTTCCACCTCCAGAGCTCGCTCTCTGTGAATGCGGACGGCTCTCTCCACCCCAAGTCTAATGGAACTGGATGGTGGCCTTCATAGGGAGTCAAGGATGCAGGGGCCTGGGCGGGGGGCTTCCTGGCCTCCTAGTGTCCCACTGTAGACTATGGAGCCACCATCAGGTCACTGGAACACCAGGGAGCCCTCCCTGCCTTTCTGGCACTTACGTGGTGCTTTAAGGTTTGCAAGAACTTGACAAACACCTTGGATCCTGGGCAGCAGATGCTCCTATTATTTTACTGATGAGAGAACCCAGGCTCTTTGGGCCCCCTGCCTCAGGGGCCCAGATGGGGGTCAAATCCTGGAGAGCCTTGAATGCCAAATTAAGGTGGTCAGGAATCTGAAGGGATGGACCACAGGCACCCAGGAGGACACAAAGGACGCCCTGCTCGGTCTCAGAGGGGACAGGAAATCAAAGACATTCCCAGGGATACAGAGTGAACAGGAACCTGGCCCTGCCTGCCACCCTGGGTCAAGGGCAGGGATTGCCTTGATGCCATAAGAACACAGCTGCCCTGAACGCCGAGGAGCGCTGGGCCATGTGCAGGATGCACAGCGTGGTCCAAACCAGTCGCACCTTTCTCCCACCAAGAGGATCGTTTTGTGCTGAAGCCTCACGGTTCTTAGAGAGGACCTAAGGGACCCAGGGGCTGCCCAGAACAGCACGAGGGAGCCTGAGTTGACGCAGGAATGCTAAGGAGCAAGGGGTTGCTCAGCCCACGTAAAGCCCCTGTGCCAAGGTCCTTGGGCCGCTGAGCCAAAGGTCAGGAGACAAGGCTCAGAGCCCACAAAGGGCTCCCCCCCCCCAGGCTAAATGCCTCCCCCCCCGGCGGCCACGGTCTCTCACCTCCAGCATCCGCGACCTTCGGATGGTGATGTGCGTGACGTGAGGGGACGCCGAGCTGGTCTCCACAAGCCCGAGCTTCTCCTTCTCCTTGATCACCATGTTGCGGAAGAGGAGCACCCTCTGAAACCAGCAAGGACAGGGCCGGGGCGCAGGTCAGCCCCGTCTGCAGAGGCAGGATGACCTGGGCGTCTACCACGGCCAGTGCCTCGGAGCGGGGGTCTCCCCATCCACCAGGGCAGCACTACCCCTCCCCAGATTTCCAGGCTTGATGTTTCCTTTGCTGAATGACTCAGTTTAGACCGTGGCTGCCAACCATTTCTGGTTCATCTCCCCGCTTTGGCCCCCATTTGGCCCTCCATCTCCCCCATGCTCTCTGGGTGTCCAGCAGGGGGCCTACCACTGAGCCTCAGTGAACACGTGCTGAACTGACTCCGTCCCTTCCCTGACCCACCGAGAGCTCACTGAGCCCCCATTTACCGGAGCAGTTCCCCAGGTGGGGACCCAAACACAACTGGAGAGGGGTCCGGGGTCATTAAGGGGTTCGCTTATGTTCTCCTGAGGAATGGGGGAGGGGTGAGAACATGGCCACAGACAAACAAAACCCAAAGGGGTTGAATTCAAAGGAATTGTGGAGGGGGAAGGATGAGGAAGGGCCCGGGGAGGCCTTGAGGAGGGAGGGACGGCTCCAGGATCAGCTGAGAAGCAGCCCTGGGAAATCAAGTCTGGGGAGAGAGGCCGGTCAGTCTCTTTAAAACGTCCTGAGGCATTAGTCACTTTGGGCATCTATTAGAAGCACGCTACCAAAAAATAACCCTCAAAACGGATCCCCCAAACTTGAAGAACCTGGTGGGGCAGGAGCCCCCCAGCCCAGAGCACAGATGTCCCGAAGGCTGACTACATGCTTGGAGACTCGACTCGACAGCGAGCGCCAAGAGGCGGGCTCTGCTCAGGAAGAGTCTGGGGTGTTGTGGGTGCCCGCTGTGAGCCCTGGCTCCTGAGGGCAAGGCCGGACCCTGCCGGGGGAAGGAGCCAAGGCCCCAAGGGCAGCCAGCGACTCACGTTTTTGTGGGGAATGACGTGGGGGATAAACTGCAGGATCAGGTGGGCACGCTTCCTGTCCTTCTCCAGTTCCTGGAAAAGCACACTGAGTTTGAGATCCCTTACAAAAAAAGAAAACGAGCGAGAATTAATTTCACATGACAGCCGGCACGCTCACCAACAAGACTGGCCTGCGGATTCTAAACGGGGGTCGCTCCACAGAGTGCCGGAGGGGTTGGAGCCAGCACCCAGCAGGCAGACCCCTGCTCCCATGGCCTTTCCCACAAGCCCCAGGGGCTGCTCCAGGCCCTGCGGGCACCGGTCACAGAGAGATTCCAGCCTAAGGCCTCGAACCTCTTCCCCCGAGGAGGAGGAGGGCGGCCCCTTGGGAAGCCCCACGTCCTCTTGGCCAGATCCTCAAGCAAAGGCCTCTTGTTGGGGCTGGGACAACAAGGATGGGCTCCGAATTTGGACATTCTGAGCCTTGTGGCCACTTTTCAGTTGGGAACCAGTGGCTTTGCCGCACCCAGACTATGTGAAAGCTCTTTCTCATCGAGGAGTCAGGAGCTTCTGTTTTCTCTAATGGGGGCTGCCCAGCCTCTCAGAGCTGGCAGGGGCCGGGGGTGGGTCCCAGAGGTGTCAGTCTCAGCTGCCGTCGGAGCAGCCCTGAACCTAGCCCTGGACATGCCCTCCCGGTACACCAAACCGTAAGAGCATCCTGGGAACGTCCAGATGACTTGGTACACAGGAACGTTACCCAACTACCCGACGCCCACAGAGGACAGGGGATGCCTTCACTATGGCCCAGTTGGCTGGTGGCAGGATTAGAATCTAGACCTTCTGCCTCCTGGCCCAGCATATTCCTCCCCCCCCCCCCACATATCTGGGATGCTCAATTGGGGATCCCTGGATTTGGATGGGAAAATAATCAGGATAACTGATCTCCACTATTATCCTCTGCACTTTAATTCTGTGCATTTGACTGATTCTGAGCAGGAGGCCCTGGCTTTCATCAGACTTCCCAGGTCATGTTCCAGGAAGGCCGCCTTCATCCCCTCATGAGTGGCAGGACGTGCCCCCTGACGTGCTCCACGAGGGCTGGACAGAGGGTCAGTGGGCCTGCCTGGAGAGCCAGACTGTCCTGATCCGGCACTGGCCACTGCATGGGGGGCGGGGACCCTGCTGCTTCTAGTAGCCCCCGTCCCCCAGGTCACTTACTTCCGCAGCCAGTGATCATCAGGGGCAAAGCGCCGACGGCAGTCTCTTTCATACAGCACCATCAGCCATCCGTGAACTGAGAAGAACAACTCCAGGGTCTCTGACTTGGCATTGTCTGCAGGGAAAAGGGGGCAAGCTCACTGTCTGTGCCAGTGCGGGCCACGACCGGCAGAAACGGAAGGAAGCGCCCTGCTCTGGGCGCCCCTCCCCCCCCCCCCCGAACCAATGCTATGGGACACGGCCCAAATAAGTCCGAAAAGCTGGTCCCAGCGCGTGAAAGACGTGTTAAGGGCCGGAAAGACAAATGACGAGACTCCTCTGGCATGTGGAGGCGTGCTCAGCCTTTCCCTTAAGACAGCCCCGTGGGGCAGATGGTAAAGGCCCATCTCTTGCACTTTACTGCTGAATAAACTGAGGCCCAGAAAGCTGAAGGGACTGGCTAAGCCACGACGCAGGAGGAGAAATGTGCGCCGGGGTCAAGCCCTTACTTGCTTTGGGGTCACGGCCAGATCTGTCAAGAGAAATGGGGATAATATTCTTGGGAAGGAGCCGCCTCAGAGAAGAGCTCCGAGGGGCACATCAGGAAGCTTGCTCGCTTGGCAAACCTTGGAGCCGACACCATTTAGCACAGCCCGGAGCTCCTGAGGGCTAGGGTCCCTGCCGGGTCTGGACGGCACCCACTCGGCTGTCCAGGCTGCTTCGGATCGGCAGAGCCTCTTTCTTAATGAAGCACTCGGACGGAGCCGGGAGGCCTGTCTCTGCCCCGAGCCAGCCTGGACACTCAGGGCCTCTGAAGCTCAACTTGCCTTCGTTTCCAGCTCTCTGCACAATGAAGACGACGAGAGCGGAAAGAGATTCTCCGGAAGAAGCAGGATTGGAACCCGTTCCTGCTGCCTCGAGCCGCGGTAGCGGCCAGCTAAGAGAGGGTCTGAAGCACGTGGCAGTTTTCTGGGGGGCTGGATGGGAACGAGAAGCTTCCCCAGTGGAAGGCTCACAAAGGTTTTCCTCCAGGCAGTTCTGCCAAGTTAGTCACACTCTGCCGTGAAAGGGGGTTCCTGAACGGAGTCAGAAGACCCGAGTGTGAATCCTGCCTCAGACGCTTATCCGACCACCCTTACCCTCTCACAGCCTGTAAGGTGGAGCTTATTTGTGGTAGAGAGTGTCTCAGAGCCATCTGGTGCTACGTGGATGAGTGCGACGCTTATTACAAGGGAGGCTGGGGTGGGGACGAGCCCTGCCCATGAGCGCCCATCTGGAGCCCATGCCAGCTCCCTCCCCGCTCTGCATTACGACTGACCGGCGCATCTGGTCCCGCACAGAGGACCCGTGACCGTGGCCTCCCTTACCCAGGAGCCCGTCCCAGATCATTTTGAAGATGAACGTGTTCAGGAACGACGAGATGGTGACCAGCTCTTCGACCTTGAATGAGATTTGTTCTTCGTACACCTCGATGTCATCGAGAATTCTAAAGGACAGAAAGAAGGACGTGCTCAGAAGATGGCTTCCTGCAGGCCAGGAGGGGCCCCAGGGACCAACCCGGCCTGAAGAGTGTGCCTCTCCAGCTTTGGCTCCCACATGGTCCAGGGGCTGGAGAAGCGGCGCCTGGTAAACGCAGTCTCGGCCCTGGGGCCTAACCCTGTTCTCCCACCAAGCCCCCACTGCCCTCTTCCCCGGGACGCCTCTCAAACCTGGGCTGGGTCTGCTCTTCTCCACCCCTCCCGCCTCCTCAGGGAACCCTCCCAGGGAACGCCTTGGAGCCCCCTGTTCCAGACCCATGTCCCCCAAAACTGAACAGAGTCCTGACAGGTCTGACCTGGAAGAATCACGTGGCTCTGTGGCTTCCTTCAAGCCCAGAAGTGAACTCCCACAACCCACTGCCAACACAGGAGAACTTGTCCTCCATAAAAGCCCCACGAACATTTTAGAATTGCTGACCGCGTCGTCCCCATTAGGAAATTTTTTTTTAAACCAAAGTGCAAGGCCTTGTTATTATTATTATTTTCATTTCATTAGATTCAGACAACTTGAAGTGGACAAACTTCACCTTTACCTGCCTCAGTTTCCCTATCTGTAGAATGGGGATAACAACCTTACTTCCAGGGTCACTGCGGGGCTCAGATGAGCAAATATTTCATCTCAACACTCAATCAATGTCAAAATCTTTTAGGTCGCCCATTAAATACCCCTCCCAGCTGGATGCCAATTACCAAAATGCTAAACGTGCTGGCTATTTTTCTTTTTCAGTGGGAGAGGGAACATGGTGAGATGAGAGAGAGAAAACACAAATGCTTGTTAAGTTCTTTTAAAAAAATCAACCCCTCGGGGCAGCTGGGTGGTACTATAGATAGAGCACCAGCCCTGAAGTCAGGAGGAGTTCAAATCTGGTCTCAGACACTTAACACTTCCTGGCTGTGTGACCCTGGGCAAGTCACTTAACCCCAGCCTCAGGGGGAAAAAAAAAAACCAACCCCTCACGTACACAATAGGAGCAGGTCTTTTGGAAAGACAGGAAAACGTAAACCACTAGCTAATGTGGGCTTAAAAGGGAGAAAAATTAAACAATGAAAATAAAAAAACAAGCAAGTACCTTTTGAGATGAAATTTAAAAAAAGTATTAGAATCTACATTAAATAGAGGCTATTCTGGGAAGATCACCATTCTAAAACAAATCACCAAAACATTCAAATAAAGCTGGGAGAAAGCAGCAACACTTTAGAAAAAAGCCGGGGGAGGGACAGAAAGAAGGCAGTTCTGGGGGACCCTGCTACCCTGAGCTGCTGCTGAGCCCCAAGATGTGTGAAAGTCTAGGAGGAGCCAGAAGGGGTCAGGAGGACAGCAGTGGGTGGAGAAGAGAAGCCGGACTTCAGAGTCCTCCTCAAAGATCTGGGAGGAGGGCCTCATTTGTTCTGTTCTCCCCGGGGCAAGGAGGCAACTTTTAGAATTGGTGCAGAGAGACGCGCTCCTACAGTGTAAGAGGCCGCTTGTGAGGAATGCTGGGAGATTCCCTGGGTCCCTCCTGACCCTGAGATCCTGAGCCAGGGCCCAAGTCCAGGCTCGCACTCACACTCCAGCTGGCTGGGAGGCTTCCTTTCCAACCCTACAAGAGCGCTCCCCGGCCGCTTCATTGTAAGGAGGGCCCTTGCCTCTCTCTCTCCCGGAGGGCAGCCCCAGCCCCAGAGCCACCTACGTGATGAGGTGCCGGGAGCAGTCGCAGAACAAGGTCAGCATGGCCAGCAGCCGCTTGGAGTCTTCGTTGTCGCTGTTCAGACATTCCAGGAAGAGCTTCAAGCCCCCCTGGGGTCCCAGCTCACAGATAAACGCCCACAGCTTGGGCAGGAGCTCGTCTAGGTAAGTGAGGCCTGTGAAGGCAGAGAAAAGCCCCGAGCGGAGGTCAGCCCCTTCTCTCCTGACCCCCAAAGGCACCTCGGGATATGGGCTGGGTCCCAAGGGAGCCACAGCCTGCCCCAGAAGTCTCTTGGCGGATGCTCTCCGATGGAGAGGGGGGGGCCGCCCTTCACGATGCCCGCTCTGACAGGGCCACAGGAATGACAGACATCATGATGGTTCCCAGAACCAGAAAGAACAGGAAGGAGAGGAAAGAGGGAGGGCTTGAGATCTGCTCCCGGCCCAACGGGGGCGAGCCCTGCGGGAAGGGGCTGCAGCCTGGCAGTCGAGACACGAAGGATTTATCGGGTGTCTCCCTGACTGATTCCTCTCAAAGCACCCCAGTGAAAGGCAAAGGCAGAGAGTGACTCAGAGGGAGTAACAAGAGGCAGGGTCCTTGTCCAGCCCCCCAGCCAAGCCAGAACCCGAGGATCCGATTTAGGGCTGGAGGGGATGACAGAGGGTCAAAGTACTGGCCCAGAGACATAGGTCGGGGGTCGATAATAGAGCTCGCATGACCCGAGGCCCCCGACACTAAATCCAACCCTCATCAAGCCCTGAACTAGAATCTGCCCGTCAGCATGAAATAGAAACCAGGCAGCCAGAACAGCCCGGGAGGGTTTAAGAGACGCCCGTCCTGTTGGGCTCAAACAGGACTTCACTTCAGAGCCTAGCCCCACCCCTCTCAGGCCCAAGGCTGCTCCAGCAGGGAGCCCAGGGAGGGAGTGACCTGTCAGGATCTGCAGCCGGATCTGGGTCAGGGTGGTCAGCGCGGTCTGGTAGAGCACACACACGTTGCAGACCTTCTGGACTTCTGGCGAATCCACACGCTTCCCGCCGATGGGTTTGAGGATGTTCCGGACCGACGAGGACTTCTGGAACGCGCGCTTGAAGAGACCTGGCAGGAGGAAGGGCCCGGCCTGAGTGTGGGATGGGAAGCTCCCCCCCACGCCAGAGACGACCGCCTGGTCTGGCCCGGGCCGAGGCAGAGAAACCTAAGCAGCGGCTCCCGGGGCAGGGCCCGCCTCTGGGCTCCGGGCTTTCTTCCCTACAGAAGCAAACTCTCCGCCACGAGGCTTTCACAGACTAAGGCCCGTGAGGGAGAGGCCATTAAGTGCCTGGGACGCCGCTGAGGCTCCTCCAGAGCAGTCCACAGCCTGAGAGATGAGGCGAGGCTGAAGCCCAGGGCTCCGGCCCCTCTCCTGCCTTGCCCCACTACTGCCTCCCAGGGCCGACATTCAGGACCCTGGAGAGGGGCGAGTGGCCTGGCTCCCACAGACAGTGCTGACAGGGAGCGAGCTTTATGGTGCCCCGGGGGGGGACCTGGGTGAGGCGGTTCTCAGGAGTCTTGCACGCTCCAAGGCCTCTTGTCCAGCCTCCCTGGAGCCCGCCGGGGGTCCTCGAGCTCCAGGGCCCACACTAACCACTCCTTGACAAGTCTCCAAAGTGACGCCGCGGTGACTTCGGCCTTTCCTGCCGGGGCCGGGGGCTGCTCGTCCTTCTCCCCACCAAGAGGCAAAGCGGGGTCTGCTGGGTGGCTGTGCTTTAGCCCTAGTCTGATCTTAAGTGCCAGGGCTGCCGCGGGCCTTCCCAGGAAGCTCTCCTGTTCTCTGGGGAGTCTGAGAGAGCCGGGTTCTAGGCCTAGAGCTGGCCCTAACTGTAAGGAAGCTCTGCCCCACGGGGGGTCTCAATGTCACTCTAAAAAAGACAAGGAGGCCGAACTAGAGGATCTCTAAGGCCCCTATCAGCCCTGACACCCCCGTTCTAAGGCCTCTTCCCGACCTTGACCGCCACCCCCCCCATTCTCAGGCCCCTTTCAGTCCTGACACTCCCTCTTCTAAGACCTCTCCAAGACTTGTCACCCCTTGTTCTAAGGCCCCTCCAAGACCTGACACCCCCTGTTCTAAGGCCCCTCCAAGACTTGTCACCCCCTGCTCTAAGGCCCCTCCAAGACCTGACACCCCCTGCTCTAAGGCCCCTCCAAGACCCGTCACCCCCTGTTCTAAGGCCCCTCCCAGCCCTGACACCCCCTGTTCCAAGGCCCCGCCCAGCCCCGACACCCCCTGTTCTAAGACCTCTCCCAGCCCCGACACCTCCTGTTCCAAGGCCCCTCCCAGCCCTGATACTCCATGTCCGAAGGCCCCTCCCAGGCCCGACATCCCCTGTTCTAAGGCTCCTCTCAGCCCCGACACCCCCTGTTCTAAGATCCCTCCCAGCCCTGACATCCCCTGTTCTAAGGCCCCTCCCAGATCCGACACCCCCTGTTCTAAGGCACCTCCCAGGCCTGACATCCCCTGTTCTAAGACTCCTCCCAGGCCTGATACCCCATGTTCTATGGCCCCTCCCAGCTCTGAAACCCCCTGTTCTAAAGCTCCTCCCAGCCCCGACACCCCCTGTCCTAAGGCCCCTCCTAGCCCCGACACCCCCTGTTCTAAGGCCCCTCTCAGCCCCGATACCCCCTGTTCTAAGATGCCTCCCAGCCCTGACACCCCCTGTTCTATGACCCCTCCTAGTCCTGACACCCCCTCTCCTAAGGCCCCTCCCAGCCCCGACATCCCCTGTTCTAAGGCCCCTCTCAGCCCCGGTACCCCCCTATTCTAAGCCCCTCCCCACCCCAACACCCCCCTTTCTAAGCCCCTCTACCTCTGACCTCCCCTGTTCTAAGGCCCCTCTATCTCTGACCTCTCCAGTTCTAAGCCCCTCCCAGCAGTTCTAAGACCCCTTTGAGTTCTGACATCTTCTGTTCTCCGGCCCCTCCCAGCCCTGACATTCCCTGTTCCAGGGGAGCTCTCAGCTAGAACCTTCAGACCCCATTGTCTCCCAGCTGGGGCATAAACCCTGCCTGCTTTTCCACGGAAACCCCGAGAAGCAGCCGGGGGTTGGGGAGGGCTCCTGTCCCTGCGGGGTTCGGTGTGTTCACTGTGGCCGCCATGGGGCTCACAAGCACAAGGGGCCCGAGCGAGCGGCCGACATCCCCACGGCCTCTTGCACGTCCAGGCCAGGGCCTCGCGCTGGGACCAGGAGGCTGGAGTGGAGTTCGGACTCCCGCCCCCCAGAAGGCCGTGTCTGTCCCCCCAGGAGCTGCTCAGGGGCCTCTTGAGGGAGCGCTGTGTGGTGGCAAACAGACAGACAGACTGGTGGAACCCGCCCCTCCTTAATGGCTTTTGCTACTAGAGGGAAAGCGTGAAGCCCCGCCCCTTCTGGAGCCCTGATGGGGCGCTCATGCCCTGGGGGACAGCACGTCTCCCCCCAGAGGGCCCGACTCACTCTTCACAGGGAGGCTGCTGGGGGGGGAGGTTGAGGCCGTGGCCGCAGCGTGACTGGTCTCGGGGTTCTCCAGCAGCTTCTTGCTGAGGATGTCTCGGAAGAGAATGCGGATGATCCTGACTCCCCACAGGTACTGCAGCTGCTTGGTGAGCAAAGGCATCGATTCGTTCAGACTAGGAGGAGGAGGAGGAGGAAGTCTGGGATTATGCCCTGCCAGCCACGCTCGGCTCCTGCCCCTCCCTCTTCGGCGTGGGGTCCCCCATGAACACCAGCTCCTCGAGGGAAGGAGGGACTGCCCTTTGTGCCTCATATCATACACCGAGCTCTTAGAGCTCCTGATACGCAGTAAACCAATCCTTAAGATGCGCTGTCTCCCGTCTCGCTCTAGCCATCCCCAAAATCAAGTCAAGCCCACAGCCAGACATCGCCCAAGAGGAGCCGGCCCAGTAGCCTCCACAGCCCCATCCTGGTCTGGGGCGCCGGCATCCCCATCCTGGGGGGCTTCGGGCCCATTCCCCCCCCCCATCCTTGGTCAGCCCTTTGGCTGAAGCATTCTGGTTTCTTCCTGGAGGGAAGAGGACCTCACAGAGGCCTTTCCTTTGGCCCTGACGTTGGCAGCCACAGAGAGACTCGCTTCTTTCTGACCAGTGGCAGGGGAAGCAGCCTCTCTGGCTGATGGGAAAAAGGCCATGGGCCCCTGAGGAAGGGTCCGGCGCTCCAGCCCTGTCCCTCGGCCCTCTTGGAGCTACCCGGCCTGGGTCAGACTGCAGTGACCATGCCTACCCAGCCGGTCATTAGTCCATCCAACCAACAGCGACCAAACCCTCCCATTTTACAGAGTCCAGGGAGGAGACCATGCTTGGGTACGAGAAGTCCCTGCCCCCAGGGCTCCAGCCTAGGCACTCATGCCAAGATGAGTGCCCCTGCCCACCGGCCTTCAAGGGCCCTTCCCTTCAATCTCTCCTGGATGCTGAAGCCAAACTAGTTCTGAAGCAGCTGAGTCTCTGCACTGCTCCAAGTCCTTTGTGGCTGTCCCTCCCTGCCACCTTTTTGGTCTATAATGGAACTATAAACGTCCTACCCGCCCAGCTACTCTGCTTTGTGCCTGCTGACCTCTTCCCGGTGCCCCCAACGTGCCACAGTCAGGCCGGTTCCCTGAGGCCTGGCTTGCCCCCGCTCTTCTAGGCTCCCTGCTTGGATTCTGCAGTCCCTGAAGGCAGAGGCCCCACAAGGACAAAGCACATGGCAGATACCGCGCAACAACTGACCCGATGGGAGAGCTGGAAGAGACCCGGGGCCTCCAGCTGCTCCCACGAGGCTCCCCCGGGAGTGCCCTTGCCGCCTCTGGCCCCGCCCGCTCCGTGCCCCCGGCTCTCCCTCCGTACGCCCCCGGGCCTGGCGGGAGCTCCTGGCCGGCACTCACCCGTAGTCCACCGACTGGGAGAACCAGCCCAGCACCGGGTGCCAGTGCGTCAGGTTGGACCTCTTCAGGGACACGTACTGCTGGCAGTAGGAGAGCATCTCGATGAGCACCTTCACAAAGTGCTTGGTCTCCTCCTCCAGCACGTGGCTCGTCAGGTAGCCCAAGTGGATGATGTTGCCTGCGGCGAGAGGAAGGAGGGAGCCGTCGGGGGCGCCCTTGTTCAGTCGGGGTGGGGGGGGTCTGCCAGCTTCACCGGGAGACAGGAAGCTGGGGGCCTCGACCTCCCCTTTCTGGGGGACACTCACGACTCTCATTTCTATCACACCTGATGATCTGTGATCACCCCTGGGGTGCTAGAGGCGGGAGCTCATTCCTCAGGACAACCCTGCATCACAGCAAGCGGGCATTATTCCCATTTTAGGGATGACAAAACTGACCCTCAGGGAGGCTGGCAGAGTGAGAGCTGAGTTCAGGTAACCTGCTTTTCCCACTCAGGCTCTCGAGCCATCTCAGTGTCCTTTCGAGCGGGGGAGCAGCCAGACAGACGCAAGTACCCATTGTCCGAAGGGGACCAGGAAGGCCGAGGCGATCCCGCTCAGGAGCTGCTGAGGGAGGGCCCAGCCGACGGAGAGCCTGCTCACTTCTCCGAGGCCTGGTCCTTCCTCCTCACCTCAAACATCCCAAAATTAGTCACTCAGAAGGGTTTGGAAGGTCAAGCCCCTCAGCCCCCTGACCGCCTCACGCAACAGGGTGGCCGGCAGACGGCGTTCTGACCGGGGGACGCCTGTGTCCATCGGCCTTTTCCCAGGCCTTGCCCTCCTGGACAGTAAGTGCTCTGGAGGAGCGCTCCCAGCCGAGCTCTCGACCTGCTTTCGTGACCCCCTTCCCTGTCGGGCCACTCCACTCTTCACCAGTGCCCTCGGCTGGCTCAGCGGCCATTTCTGGGCCCACTCCTACGTCCTCGCTGCTGCTCCCTCCCTCTGCTGATGATCTCATCCATCACCACAGGAACAGCCATCGCCCAAAGCCGACGTTCCAGTCAGTGACCTCTCCCAAGCTCTGATCCAGCCAGCTTCCTCTGGGGGTCTCAGGCCTTTCAGGCCACACTTCCTCCAAGGCTGGCGCGCTAACTTCGGCCGCTGCCTCTTCACTCGGCTCTGGAGCCCAACTCTGGCCCCCGAGAGGCTCCCCGCTCGCAAGGGCGTCCTGACATCACCCCAAGACGACTCCGGGGGCCTCCCAGAGCTGTCCTGTGGGTCACCAGGACGCGCTCCTCGGCCGGTCCCACACTAGCCGCTTCCCCGCTGCCTTCAACAAAATGCAGACTTCTCTGCCGGGCATGTGGGCACCTCCAGCATCCCACCTCATTGCTGATCGGGTTGCATAATGTGCCCGGAGGCCCCCCAGCTGAGGGTCTGGGCCACATCTGAACCCAGCTCCTGCCGCCCCTACGTTCCCCCTCCTGGACCCGGCGCTCCAGGCCTCCTTCAGAGTCTCCGGCTGGCTCGAGAGCCGCCTCAGGCAGGGCGTGCGCGCCTGACTGGGGAGAAATGACCAGCTGCGTACTGTGGACGCCAAGCTAGTGAGGCCTTTTTCTCCTAGAAGAAGGTGGGGGCTAAGAGGGCGGCTTTCCGGCCTCGGAACCCGCCACCTGAGGGCTCATTAAAGCACACTGAGCGAGGAACAGCCTCCCCTGGGATTTTGTCTCTGATGCTTCCCAAGTCTGGGGTGCCGGGCTGTTTCTCTAGCTTCAGTTTACCAGTCTGTAAAATGGACCTCTCCTTAAACCCGGTGATTCCGCCCGCCCCCTCCAGACATTTCCTGGTCCGTTCCAAGAGCTCCGTCGGCCCTTCTCACGTTCCAACCCGGGTCCCGGGCACTTACCCAGTAAACAGAGAGTGTGGCTCCCTTCCAGGCACTCACAGACGTCCGCACAGCGATCCTTGCGACTCAGAAACAGAATGAACTTACGAAGAAAGTCGTGATATTCCAGTACAACGAGGCGCTGCGGGGGTCACACGTGAATTAAATAACCATAAGTTCTTCCTGTAAAGAGTCTTCTCACTCCCCTACCCCCACCCAAAGACCGGGCAATGGTGCTCTGAAGAAAGGAGCCCCCCAGTGCCAAGCTCGGGGACATGAGACAAAAACCCTGATCTGGGGGTTTGAGAGGCAAGGAGAGGGAGGGAGCCAAAGGTCCCCCAGAGACCATGACTGGGAGTGGGGAGACCCCAGAATTCCAGAGCTGGGAGGGTCTGAATGCTCTCTGACTGACCGCCCCCTTGGTCCTCCCAGGGAGGGCCGGCCTTTCCGGTCAGCCCCACGTCGGGGGCCTCTAGGACAGCACATGGCAGCTGAGGGGGGCGCTGTCTGGGGGCTCTGGCCAGCCCTGCTGCGCCAGGCTGAGGGCACGGCTTCCTACCTTCCCAGGGGCCTCAGACTAGCGAAGCGAGCTGAGGGGTAAGGCTCGCTTTTGTGCAAATGCAGTAAAGGGAAGGAAATAAAGGTGAAAATCCAGAAAGTTCAGTGCGAAGACAGAGGTAGCGGGGGCCGCGATCCCAGGGCCACTCACCTTGGGGGCCAGCATGCTGAGATGCGCCACGAAGGCAGGCACTGACATGATGTGGATGAGGAACGGGCGTAAGAGATTGTCCGAAAAATGAGCAGCAATCACGGGGCTGGGCACAGACAGACACTCGTCAGGCGCTTCCTCACGGGGCGGGGAGGAAATGGGGGGGGTCCCCGTGCCGGGAAAATCCACGGGGAGGCTCGGCACACAAGGCACAAGGGGGCTCTGAAACCACGGCTGCTACCCGGGGGCCCAAGAGGACCAGCTGTGCGGCTAAAGCTGCGGGTCTGGAAGCTGCCCCAGAGTCCCCAGCACCAGGAAGCCGGGGACAGAGCGGAGCTCGCTCTCTGAGACAAGCGACCCCGGCTTTTGCCCTAAGCCTCCCGGCCCCAGAGGCATCCCTTGCTCCTCCGGGACCACACGGGGCCACCCAGGCTGCTGCCTAAAAACCAGGATTAAGGAAAGGTGGACCGGGACGCTCGCCTCAACTAAGAGGGAGCGCTTGGGTCACTGTCCTCCTGCCATCTCAGCTCGATAATGAGACACCCTAGAAAAGCCACTTTACGTCTCAGCCTCAGTTTCCCTAGTTGTGAAACAGATGGCAGCAGGGCCCATTTCTCAGGGCTGATGATAAAACGAGACAATATTTGTGAAGTATTTTGTAACCCTTAAAGTGCCGTGTGACTGCCCGCAATTATCAGGTGCAGGAGGAGCTTCAGAAGGACAAATCAGAGACGACAAAGTAGGGGTCGCGGGGACGCTGAAGCTCTAGAGAGCTGGGCCCGACCCTCCGGCTGCCACGTCTCAGGGCGGCCTCCCCGCTATGGCTGCCCAGCCTCCTCCCTGGCTCTGAGGGGCCCCCGGCCTCGGGCACCATCCCCACCCCGGACGACTCACCGGGAAGCCAGGGTGAAGATCGCAGCTAACATGCCTCGGGTCAGAGACGGTCTGGACCTCGCCAGCCCATTTCTTAACAGGATCTGAAAGAAGACGGCCCGGTCTCGAGGGGGCCTCTGACCTTCCACCAAATGGTGGAGTTTTCAGTGTAAAAGGAAGTGTCCCAAAGGGATGCGGCTGGAGCTGTTCTACGAATCTCAGGAGGATCCAGGGCTCCCAGAAGCCTCGGCCTCTATGGAAGGTGACCTCAGCCTGGGCTGGACCGCCAGGGACCGAGCACATGCCCTGGGGCTGCCAGGGCTCTGGGGCAAGGCCTTTCCTTGTTCTCCCCTCATTTCCTAGTCTGGCACTCTCCAAGCAGTGACCATTCAAGGTACTGACTGCCTACTTTGGGGTCACAAGAAGCGGGATCTCCCAAATTCCAGCAAAGAAAGCAGGACCCCGCAACAGAGCTCCTTTCAAGCTTTTTTTTTTTTTTTTTTTTTTTTTTGGGGGGGGGGGTCATTCAATAAAAAGATATCTCCCTCCCCACCTAAACACTGATGTCAAAGAGGCAGGGGGAGGGGAACAAGGAGCTCAATAATCAGCCTGGGGCTCTCTGGCCACGACAGGGCCCGTCCAGCAGTACTCTGGGGGGAGAGAACGCCTAGGTCAGAGGTACCACAGACCTGTAGAACAGAATACAATCCGTTCTGGTTGAGGTGTCCCATTATGTTTGCACAGAGATGGTTCATGGTAGGCCGAAGGTTCTCCCCTAAAACAATAGGAAAATCCCAAGTCGCCGTGACCACAAGTGCTACAGCGCTTCCCGAGTAAAGCCAGGGCGAGAAGCCTGGGGGAGCACGCGAGACTTTCACGGAATCCTGAGCCTCCATCTTGGACTGGGATGAGAAGCGAGGCTCCCAGGAGAACTGGGCCGCACCTGCCCCCGGGCCGCCTCAGTGGGGAAAGCAAAGCGCTAACACCCCAGGGGCCTTCGAGTCTTTGGAGGGCGATTGTTGGTGGGGGGTGGTGACCGGGGGAGGGGGGGCAGTTCTCAGCCCTAACGGGAGGGAGGGGGCTCAGTGGGGCTGCGAGGTCGTCCCGGCACGTCTCCCAGCAGAAGCCTGACAGCCAGATCTGGGGGAGCTGCGCTAGGGGAGCTCCGGAGGCTGTTCTGTTAAAGGCAGCAGGAGGACGGAGTCAGAGAGAGCACTGGAGAGGGGATCACCTCCGCAGAGAAGGGGAGTCACACGGCAGCCTTTGTACCCCATGGGCTTCTTCCTGCTCTGGGGTCTGCAGGTTGAGAGCGCCCAGGGCCTGAGCTCTGCCCTTCACTGCCTGGAGACCGCGCAGGCCCTCCATCTCTCTGGCTCCTGAGGGCCCCTGAGCGCTCTGTTCTAGGCCGAGCCAGGAAGGAGCCCGCCAAATATCGGCTCCTCGAGAAGGCTCCCAGAGCGTCTTGGCCCAGTCCCAGTGGAGCAGGGGCGCCCCATGGGGCCTGCCCAGAGACGTGCAGGGAGGGAGATGGGGCCCGCCCCTCCCCGGAAGGGTCTCCAGAGACGAAGCTGCGCTCCCACAAGGTGCAGGGGACAGAGCTCAGGGGGAGGCGGACTTCTTACACAGGGACTGGGGGTGCAGAGCAGCGCCCCGTGCGGCCTCCGTGGAGGGGTGTCTGTCACTCTGCACTACACACACACACGCCTGCCGGCCCGCCCAGCACACGGGGTTTTTGGGGAGCGGCGCCCTACCTTTTCCCCGGACGATTTTCCACGTTGATGTGTCTGTGAAGTTGACTAGCAAGGTGAGGTACAGGGAGATCAGTTTGGAGTCCTGTAGGATGTCGGGCTGGGGGCGACAGAAGCAATCACAGGGAGGACGATCAGGTCCTCGGTGCCCGGTCCAGCCGAGCCTCCCGCACTCAGAACCACCAGGAGGGAGGCAAGGACAGATGCGGGCCACATCTTTCTGACTCGGGGTTAGCTCCTGGGCCCTGCTCCCCTACGAGGTCCTGGCGTGGGTCACAGCCCTGTTGGGGGGGCATTTGCCCCTGCCCCCCAGACTCCGGCCAGCACAAAGAATGACCCGTGTGGGCAGCTCTTGGCCTGAGGACTCGGGATTGCCTTGCTATCTCGGTAGAGCCCCGGACAGGGCTGCGTACCCCAGACCACAGCCACCTCAGGACCAGGGGCTCGGGCTGCAGGGAGGTGGGAGAGCCCCAGGAGGTTCCACAGCCTTGGGGGCTGGTGGGTGGGGGCCTCCCCATGGTACCACACGCGGCTCCCATGAGCTAAGCGGGAGGAGAAAGGCCCTCACCTTGAGGTACTTCAGATACTTGCAGCAGATCCACAGGATGTCCTTGATTTGCTTGATCCAGAGGAGAGTGAGGTCTTTGGAAAGAGCCAGGGATACGTACCACACCTGCGGGCACAAGCGAGTCTCGGTGGCACTATGGCGTCTGGGCTAGCTCTCTGGGGGGGGGCGGGGGGGGGGGTCCCTTGCCCCATCTGCCCCAGGGCTGAAGGAGCCGCCCTGGCAGAGAAGTCAGCCCCAGTCCTGGCCCCGAGGGCAGGGCCTGGTCCAGGATCTGCCTCTCTCACACTGCTGGCGCCCATGATTAGCATCTCCCATTCTCCCCACGCCCCGGGAGAAAAGGGCTGCGGGACTGACCACCCATTTCTCAGAAGGGGACGGAGCTAGAACCCATCCGAGACAGGATCTGACCCCAACTCCTCCCAGCTCCAAGCCCAGGAGCTTCCCACTCTACCTTCCTGCTTCCAAGTCAGGGAGCTAGACTCATTCTTTCCTCGTGCTTCTTCCCACACTGTTATCCCTAAAGGAAAACCCTAAGAATGCCGTCTGGCACGGGACCTCTGTGAAAATGGCGGCAATGCTGCCTGAGTGGGTACCACGCTGGCCCAGGGCGCCCGGGGGGCCTCTGTGGGGAGGGGAGGAGCTTGGATTCTATTTCAGACCAAGCCCACCGAGCCCAGCACCAGAGGGAAGGAGGGAGGGAGGGAGCTTCCAGGGGCTACGAAGGACAAGACGTCGCCCACTCGGCCCGGGCAAGCTGGGACCATGCCCCGTTTGGCTTCCTCTCCCTCTCTGGGGATCAGTTCTGGGGTCGACAGAACCAGGGTTCAGGCTGCAGGATCACTAAGATCCCTCCTGACACAGCTGTGTGAGGAATAATAATCCCACATGTGCAATCTATCTCCAAGCATCCCTGTTCCAGGCAGAAGGGACCTGCCCGGGACCCCACAGTGGGGGTCTCCAGAAGGACAGGAGGGCAGGTGAATACCCTGTACTTCCAACAGTCCCATCGAGACCGGCTGGGAGGTGGAGGCACAGAGGGACGTGGGGATTCGTGTTTCCGTGCGTTCCCACTCACCTTCGGTTCATTCTCAGCTTCCATGCTGCTCAGGATGCACCGGCACAACATTCCAAACCTCTGGAAAGAACCAGTGGGCCAGGTTACAAAGTGCCGGGATCAGCAGCGACGCATCCCCTTTCCTACGCTAAGGAGACCCCGGTTTCTAACAAGGCAAAGCTGCTGAACTGCCAAGGAAAAAGGACGGGACCGGCTCATTTCTGCAGGCTTCGGTGGCTCCTTGCTGCCTGACAGACAAGAGAAGCATCAGAGTTCTTAGGTATAATGGATAACTGGGCTCCCAGCAGCCAGGTGCCACGTCATCAAAAAGCCCTCACTGATGGCCTGTGACAGGCCAAGCACTGTCCTAGGCACTGGGGATCCAGCAAAAACGGAAAGCCTTGTACAGACATTGTCACTTCCCCGCAGTGCCTTCTTCTAGTGACCTTTCCTCAGTGAGCATCCTTGTCAGCTTCTTTGGAGTTTCCACCTCCAGCATTCTCCTGTCCCCTCCAGCCCCCAGTGTTCTCCAGCTGCTCTTTGGCCCCCTCTAGCCCCCCAGACTCTCCAGCTTCCAGCAGCCTCCATGCTCTCCAGCTCATGGTCAGTCTGGGGCAGCTGTCTGCTGGTTCTCAAAGCTGCCTGACCCCTCCTCCATCTCTTCCTTCTCATTTGTGCCCTGGCTTCCTCTGTGTCCCAGCTAAAATCCCACCTGCAAGAAGCCTTTCCCCACCCCCCGAATGCTCAGGCCTTCCCTCTGGGGTCGTCTCCTATTTATCTTGTACACATCATGCTTTTAAATAGTCTTCCCAATGTTTCCCCCAACAGACTGAGCTCCTTGAGGCTTTCTGGCCTTCCTCCGTAACCCCCACCGTGCACAGCAAGATGCTTAATAAGTGCTTAGCATAAGCCACACATACTTGTGATGTTACAATCACACACACAAAACTCAAGTCCATTTGTGGGGAGGCAATCGCAGCCGGGGGAACCCAGAAAGGTCTTCTGTATCAGGCGGCCTCTGATCTGAGCTCTCAAATAAACCAGGCATCTAACACAGGGGTCTCCAAATTGGGCCATGTCTCCCAGGGGATCATGGGACAATCCCAAAGACTGATGATTAACCAGCTGGAGCTGGGATGTCACTCCCTGTGAATAAACTCCAGGAGTTCCCCATTGTTTCTAGGAAACCACGTTATTCAGTTTTTATCTCCTTTTATTCCACTATCTGGCCTATGTTTTAGAATGCACGTAATTACCAGATAGAGACAATGAGGGATTAAAGTTTGGGGGTTTTCTTTTTACTGATCAGGGGTGGTGATGAAAAAAGGTTCAAGGCCAAAGGCTGAAGGGTGGGAGGAGAGGGTCCAGTCGTGGACGACGTCCAGTGTCCGATGGTGAACACAGAATAAGGGTGCGTGCAGGGCAGGGAAGCCGCCTTACCAGCTCATCCTCTCGAGCTCTGAATATAAACAGCAGCTTCCGGGCAATCTTAAAAAGAGAAAGCGCACTTCTTTTATTGGCTCCAGTTGGATCAATTGAGTCAAAAAACTCATCGATCTCTTTCCTAGGAGAGGAAGAAAACAGAGGTGTTTGAGAAGGCCCTGTCACTGTCAGGGGAAGGCATCTGCCCCATCTCTCTGCCAGGGCTTGGCAGGCGGGCTTTGGGACCAACAGTGGGCAGGAACATGGCGCCGGGGGGAGCCTCCACAGGTCCCCTGGAGCTCAGGCTGAGAGCCAAAATGGACTCAGGTGAAAGTCCCGAGGGAGCAGGGGCAGAGGCCGCGGACGAACGGCCGACACCCACCTAATGTCTCTCTGCAAGCGGCACCTGCACAGAAACCTGCGCACCAGGGCCTGTATCTGCACCGCGGCCCGCTCCTTCTCCTTCTGTCCCCGCCTCTCTTCCCTGGCCTGACGGGCTTTGTCCAGGAACTGGGCTCGGGACGACTGGGACGTGCTGAACATGGCTAAGAACCTGCAACGAACCAAAGGGGAACCTGAACGCATGGTCACGGCCGGCCCGGCAGGGAGTCAGGGAGCCGAGGCGGCCACGGCACCCAGGGCACAGGACCAGAGGGTCCCCTTTAACGGCTGTGAAAGGCAGAGTGCTGGAGATCTGGATTCGAACCCCACTTCAGCCACTCTGAGAGGTGAGCCTCCTGGTCTGTGGCTGCCGAGGGCCGGCCCTGGAGAACCTCTTCACGAGCCGTTTGTGTGTGGTCCAAACCGCGGCGTGGCTCCTCTCAACGAACCAAAGGTTCAGGGACCCAGGCAAGGCGGGACGCGGAGGGGCTCCAGCTCTTCCGTCCTTTTCTTTTTTATTACATCTCCCTGCCGCCTTCCTTTGTTTGTAAACACTGCGCACCTTTCCCACCTGAGGGAAGCCTGGAGGCAAAGCCGCGGGTGCAGGGAGAACTGGGTGCAGAGCCGCCTGGGCACCCAGGGGCCAGAAGCCACCACCTGAATCACGCCAGAAGGGCTGGGCGTCACATGGGGCAATAACCAGCACTGTGAGGATTGTTACGAGGTGCCAGGCAGTGGAATGGGTGAGACACAGTCGTCTCCTTCAGCGTGGCTCAGGAGGAGTGACCTGGCCCTACAAGGAGATGTCACGGGCCAGAACTTGAGACAAGGTCCTGATGCGCTCAGTGCGCACTTTAAAGGAGTTCGTTCGCTCACGGGTTCACCCTTAGAGAGATGCACGAGGAGGAGAGGACGAGCCCACTCGCGGACTTCCGGGAGATCCACAATCCCCACTCTAAGAGAGTCAGAGCCGAGTCATTCCCACGCCCACCCTGGCGCTGGTGGACACTGGGACAAGAGCTCTCAGAACCAAGGTTTGCACTTTAACCCCCGGCTGCGTTTGAGGCAGTTACTGAAACCGAACTAAGGCCAGGCTGCCTCCGGAAGCTCCCCAAGAGAACGACCGTGTTTTAGAGAAGAGAACGTCACACACAACCCCCCCCCCTCGTTTTAGGAAGCGCCCCTGCCCACGGAGGCGGCCGGCAACGGGAGCCCTCCCGGCAGGACGGAGCCCGGCCACACGCGGCCGACTCACCTGAGGATTTGCTTTTCCTGCAGAAACACCAGCTGATCATCCAATCGAGAGCGGGGCTCGACACTTAAGGCAGCATCTCACTTTCTCGGGAGTCTATCTTCTCGGACTAGAGAAAGCAAAGGAAGAGGCCCCAGCTGACTGGCTGCTTTATTTCCTGCCTCCCCAAGAACTCCCATGTCGGCAGAGCTCCGAGGCCCCCGCCCGACAGCTCTGGGAGGGAGAAAGTCCTCAGAGGACCCCCCGAGGCCGGGACTTTCTCCCTCCAGCCTCAGCCGCCTCACGGGGCTTGGACGAGACGCCGAATGAAAGCGACTTCTCCAAGGTCACAGGGCTGAGAAGGCAGGACAGGAGCCCGGGGCTTCCAGTGTTCCTCAGGATGCTTTTCATTGGTTTGTACCAAGGAGCTTCCAGCGCCCACCACCCCGCGCCTCTCCCCACCACCCCGCGCCTCTCCCCACGTAGTAAGGAAAAGTGGAACAACTCAAGCACTTCTGAGAACCGCCTTTTCCACCCAGAGCGGGCCCGGGCGCCCCAGGCCCTCCGTGACTAAGTGCCAGGGCTCCTCTCTGCCCTCCCGCGCCCCTCCCCCCCAACCTTCTCTCCCGGCCGAGGCGGAGAAGAAAGCTCCCGATACCCTTTTCATGAACTTCTGGGACACGTATCAGGGCCGGATTTCAACAGGATTCCTGGTTTAAAGGGGGCCGGTATTTGACGAGACGACTGGTCTTTTTAAAACAGTTTTAGTTCTTAAAAGTTCTCTTTAGTTTTTTAACTTATTAAAATAATCTCGAATTGTTAAAAGGGACGCTTGGGGGGGAGGTGGACTGAAAAAGGAAGTAAAGTTACAATAAAGCCAAACGAAAAGCCAAACAGGCCCGAAGGACAGACTTTGCCAGGGGAAGGCCCCCGCTAGTTTGGAGAAATGTGGAAACATGGGGGGGGGGTTCTGCTCCTCAGCGATGGCAAAGCAGGAGGAGGGAGATACGCGCCTCCTCGGGGGAAGGCAAATCCTCAGCTGACCCCCTGCGCCCAGAGATCCCCCTGCCCCCCAGCTCTGACACCAGGAGCGCCCGGCCCTTCCCTCAGGATGACGGGAGAAAGGCTTCTCCCCCCTCCCCCACTGAGGCTGCTCCAAGAGCCAAGTCTCCAAAAGCACCTACTACGTGAGGGGCGGGACACAGGTAACCGACACTGACTGTGTAAGGGGTCTGAGGCAGGACTGGAACCCGGGTCCCCGACTTCCACTGCGCCCCCTAGCTGCCCCAGCTTCACATTATCTCGCGGGATCCTGGCAAGAAGCCCCTGAGGAAGGAATATTTTCTCTCTTCACAAAGGAGGAGACGCAGGCTCATGCAACGAGGGCCTACGGTTCAGCTACGCTCGTTAATGAAGCGCTTACTGCGCCTCAGACGCTGTACTAGCCACAGAGAGATACCAGCGCAAAGGACAAAGTTACACAGGTAGAGGCGTATGCAAATTTATTCAAAGCAGCTAAATGGGGGGGGGGGGATGCCAGCTTAGAGCTAAGAGGGCTCCTGGAGATCTGGTCCGTACTGGAGCCTGGAGGGCCCCATCTGCCCGGGGTCACGGGCCCAGCTCCCGCCACCTACCAGTGGAACGCTGACACCGCCCGGGGTCTATCCTGTGCCAAGCATGGCCGGCCGGCTCTGTGCAGGGTGTAGCAGGAGCACTCCCAGCTTTTCCATTCATTCATTCAGGGCTAGCCTGCTCCCGGCCCGGCTCCCACCACGGTCCGCCCCTCGGATGCTGCCTCACCTCCCAGTCACGGACACACCGAGACTCGGGACCGCCCACGCCCTCGGCGGGCACCACAGGGCGCGCGCCTCTGGAAAGACCCGTCAGAGGAGCCCAATCCCAGGCCCGGCTCTCCTCCGGCCGGATCTCTCTGGTAAAGTCCCGGATATTCGCAAGGGCCGCTGGAGCGGGGGAGGGGTACGTCAGACCCCAGCCGAGGGCTCGCGGAAGGTCACGGGTCAGACGGGGATGGGGGGGGGGCGGAAAAGAAGGGCGCTGACGGCTGGGGCCGCCTCACAGCAAGGGGGCGGTAACTGACGTTTAGGGAGTGAGTGCCGCCAAGCACTGGTGACGCCCCCTCCCCCGCCAGGCCGGCCTCCAGGGAAGACCCCCATGTAAATAAATAAACAAATGAGCAGCTGGCTCCGGGGCGCACAGCCCTCCCCAGAGACGGGCCGGCCAGGCCCAAGGGAATGGACGGGAGCTCAGTAACCAATGGCAACCGGAAGGGGCGCCGCCCTCCCCCAGCTTCCAGTCTGACGCCCCGTGCCAACCAGACCCATGGTCTCCCCGGACTCTCTGCTATGCCCGGCGCTGGACGCGGGGCCGGGCACACAGCAGGGGCTTAATAAGTGCGCACCGGCCCGGCCTGCTTCAGATCCGGGTGAGCCCAGCGCGAAAGGGGGAATGAATGAGCGAGTGCACGCCAGGGCGCATTAGAGGCGGGAGAGGGGCCGCGAGGGGGCGCCGCAGCCTGACAGGGGCTCCCCCCCGCGGGGCCCAGTTATCGGGAGAGTCCGCGAACGTGGCGGCCGGGGCCTCGGTTCCCCGGCTGGAACAGGGCTGGGGCGGGAGGGAGCTCGGGGCGGCGCCGAGGCCGCGGGGCCTCCAGCGGTTCTCACAGGCCGCGGCCAGGGCACAGCAAGGGACGACAACAACAACAACAACGACGACGCGCTCCCCCCTTCTCCGCCCCGCACGCGCTCCCGCCGCCCCGCCCCCCGCGGACCCGGCCGCCACCTTCCCGCCTCGCGCCTTTACCCGCTCGCGGTCGGGGCCGGGGCCGCCTCAGCCAGATTCCCCCGCGCTCCGCCGGGCCCGGGACAGCGGCCGAGGCCGCGCCGCCATCCTGCCCCCGGGCCGTCCCTCGGCGTTCCGACCGGAAACGCGGCCTGACCCGCGGACGTTCCGAGGAGCAGCCCGGAGCGCAAAGAGGGCGCCGGAAGTCAGCGTGCGACGGAGGCTTGAGCCGCGTGCACCTTGCGGGGCGGAAGCGGGGGCCGTCATTGGAGCGGAAGTCACGGCCCCGCCCCGTTCGGCCCCGCCCAGCTCGCCCCGGCTCGGCCCCGTGCGCCTGCGCCAACTCTTTCCTAGCTGCCCCGGTCCCGGCTCGGCGGCTCCGGCGTCCTCGGGCTTTTCATGGTGAGCGAAGGCCGGGCCGGGCCGGGGGGGCCGGGCCGGGGGGGCGAGGGCCGAAGGGGCCCGGGAGGAGGGCAGGGCCGCGGGGGAGCGCCTCGAGGGGAGGCGGGGGGCCGGGGGGCGCCGCGCCCCTGCGCCTACGCCCCGAAAATGCCGGGCTGGGAGAGGAAGCCGCGGGCGCGGAGGAGGGCCGGGGGGCGGAGCCGCGGAGTCCGACCTCCGCCTCGGTCTCCTCTGGGGTAACGTGAGGGAAGGGTCTAGAAGACGTCCCAGCCTCCCCTCCCCCCATAGAATTGCGACCGTAGTGACGTAGGTCAGTCCTCTGGGCCTCAGTTTCTCCATCTGTAAAATGGGGCGTGAGGGGGTGGTGAGCCTGTGGTGCTCGGAGGATCGCGTGGTTATCACTTCGGGCGGAAGTGCAGCTTTGCGGCCTCAGTTTCCCCATCCGGAAAATGGGTTCCTTGCACCTTTATGACCCCGGGCCAGTCACCGCCCTTCCTGGGCCTGGTGTAAAAGGGCGTTTGGGAGCTCCCGTCCCCTGCAGACAGCAGCAGCAGCAGGGCGGTCCCTTCCTTTCTCGGGATTTCCTTGTGGCTGGGCCCGCCCTGTCTCCTTGGGGGGGGGGGGTTGTGCGGGAGGACCCTTGGGCGCCCTCCTTGGGTGAGCCGAGCACTCGGTGCCCCAGGAGCTGGGGGGGCGGGGGTCAGGGGCTCCCGGAGAGCAGCCGCCCAGGGCAGCGGGAGCCTTTCCTCTCAGGGTGGGGGCAGGGAGAACCTGAAACCAGTGGGGGGGCAGTCATTCTCCTCCTTGTGTCCTGATCCTGGTCCTCCCGTGAGGGAGGGGATTTCTGCCCCCCCCCCCCAGGGACCCCCTGCCTCGTCTCTGCGCACCTCTGGTGGCCGTGACTAGGGGGGGGGGGGGGGGGAGCTCCCCGGGCCGCCTGCCCTGCAGTGGCTGCCCTGGCAGGGTCTCCCCCTCCCCTGGCACTGACCCCAAGGGTCTCTGCCCGGCCTTCGGGGGATCTTATAACGAAACCCTTTGTGGCTCATTGACTAACCCTGTGCCCTGCGTGCTGGGGCCTGAGGAAGGCACAGGCTCCCGGGGAGTGGGTCTAGATGGGGGGCGCAGGCGCCCACGGGGCCGAGTGGAACAAACCGAGGCTCCCACTGAGGCCGCGGGGATTCCTGCCTGGGAGACGCTGGGAGCGCTCTGGTCAGGAGCAGCCGGGGTCCGGATCTGGGGGGGGGCATGGAGCACGTCGGCTGGAGCGCGGGGAGGACGTGGAGCCTCCGCAGCGCTGGAGGGAAGAGGAGCGGCTCACTTTGGTGGCTGAGGGAAGCACGGACTGGAGGGGGGAGAGTAAGGGGCGGGGGCCGCGGCTGGCATGTGGGGAGGGGCCGGTGCCGGCTCGGGCGCGCAGAAGCAGCTGGTGCCCTCGAGGGGGACGGGGGGCGTCTCCTGATAGTGGGGGTGTCGGGTGCCACAGAGAGTCGAATTTCCGGCTCTGGAAGGGACGCTCGCCAGGAGGCTCCGTGGCTGATAGAGACGCCCCGGGAACTCTCCGGTCCGGGAGCCCAGAGCGTCTGGCAGGCTGGGGAGTGATCCTGGCGTGGGGGTGGGGCTCCCGAAGTAAGGGGGCGTTCGCCTCGCCTGGGAGCGCCCCGCCGGACTGAGGGGAGGGTGCCCCGGGTGTAAGGCTTAGGAGTCCTGGAGCGGGGGAGGGCAGGCCCTGGTGCTAGTTACCACGCAGTTAAAGCACGACCGGGGGGGGGGGGGGGGGCAATCAGGGAAGGGGGGTCTGCCCGCCCTCAGATTGGAATAAACGAGGCTTCCTGGGGACGAGCAGTAACCGATACCCCTCCATCGGTCCCAGTCCGTCCTTCGCGGCCACTTAAATAATGAGGTCAGATCCCTGAAGGAGCGAGGAGCCCTCGGCAAACTGACCTGCGGACTTTGGAAGGTTCTCCCGCTTTTCTTGCCAGCTCTGGAGCCGAGAGAATCTAGGTCAGGGCCCTTCGACTTGGAACGGCTCCGGGAGCCGGCTCTTAAACGGGAAAGACTTCCTCTTACGGGCATGGGCGGGAGGGGGAGCAGAGACCGAATTCTGAGAGTGAGACTTTGCTTAAAAAAGACAAGTCCACGCGCGTTAATTAGACACCAGTGTATGTGCCAATTCAGCAAACAGTTACTGAGTACCTACCGTGTGCAGACTTCCTGAGTGCCGGAGCCCCTGCCTTCGAGGCATCTGGGGAAGGAGACGGCGTCCTGACAACTGGGCCCATAGCAGACCTGCGGGGGAGGGGAGAGAGGGACAGCTGGTGGGGAAAGGACGAGCATGGGCCGGGGCAGGTATCCCAGGCACTCCCAGCAGACTCAGGTTGCCGGGTATGGCCGGCTGGAGGGGGAGCATTTGGAAAGGGAAGAACGTGCCAGATTGTGAAGAGCACGGAAGGTCAGGCAGAAGTGAAGAGGATTCTGGGTGTGACGGGGTCGGCCCAGAGATTTAGGGAGAATCCCCTGAAGGGGAAGGGGCAGAGCAAGGAGGGGGTGGCGTGGGAAGCGGGGAGCCTTGACAAAGGTGGCGATGGAGAGAGGGGGCTGGGGGTGACCTCAGTAGCAAACAGGGGGGCTTATGTGGAGGTGGAGCCGCCCCCGGGACATCCAGCCGGACAGTTCACTCTCTCTCCTTAGGCCTCAGTTTCCCCACCTGTAAAGTCAGATGTCTGAGGGCCCTCTCATTCCCGACCTGGCCCATTCTGTGCCCCTGTTCACCCCAAGTTAGAAAGGTGACGACCCGTGTGGTGGGCACCAAGAGACCCAGGCTGGCAGAGCTCGGGCGCGGCTCCCGCTCCTCCCAGAGGTTGCCAAGGTACAGATGCTAAGCAGAGAGGCTTGTATTCCGCGAGCCTGATGGGCCTGCTCCGTGCTGGGGAAGTAGGATACAAAGTGAAGCTCTCCTCCGAGAAGTCCCCAGTCTCCCCGCTCCCAGCAGAGGCGGGAAAAGCTGCGTGAAGTACGTGGGCGCCATAGGGCAGCCCGGGAGGCCCGAGGCTTTGTGGCCATGGCGGGAGAGGGCTTGGGCCCGGGCCCAGCCACAGGAGGTGGGCGGTCTCATACCTGAGAGCAGGGGAGGCTGCGGCCCAATGGGGGGGGGGGCCTTGGCTGGGATGGAGCTGTTGAGGGAGGCCCCAGAGTCACCCCTAGTCAGCCGGCAGGGCCGCAAGCGCTTCCCTCAGCACGCTCCGGCCCGCCCTCCCAGCCTGGTTCCCTCGTGCTCCTCTGGAGCTCTCCGGGCTCCGGCCTCCCCAGGGCCCGGCCAGGCCCGGCTCCTTACACTGACCTCAGAGGGCTCCCGGCCTCCCCCAAATGCTGAGCCCCTTCGTTCTCACTGAGGACGTGAGTCTGCTGGTTTTTACGTGTGTTTCTTGTGCTGTCCCCGCCCCAGGCAGGGGAGCCCCGCAGGAGCAGAGAGTGTCCCCCTGAAGCATGGGGTGCTCCGTAGTTATGGATTCATTGGTTCTGAGGAGGGACGTGGCCCAACAGGGGCCATTTCTGGGTTCTTCAGGATCCCAGAGGGAGGCAGGGAGACCTTAGTCTCCAGAGCACCCCGTGTCGGCACTTACGGGGGCATCCAGGAGGCCTCTGCTGCCGGGCCCCGGGCTGGCTGCTTGGCTCCCAGGCCTCCCTGGCTCTTCGTGGCAGGACAAGGAGAAACGTGAGCTCGGCTGGGGAACATGGAGCCTTGGCGAGACTGATTGCATGGTACAGGGTCCGAGGTTTAGAGAAAGGGAGCTAGCAAGTACCTGGCCAAGCCCCCATTTTACAGATGGAGAAACTGAGGGCCGGAGAGCAGCTGGGCTTGCTTTGGAGCCCTCCTGTGGCAGAGCAGGGCCTTGGTGTGGCTCTTTCCGGCTCGGTATTGCAGGGATCTGGAGCAGCAGCATTGGGAATGGCAGCCTGGGTCTCCGTGGGTCTCCATGAGTCTCCCAAGCTCGTTCATTTTTGAGTGCGTCTGTCACCTCAGGGGGTGGGAGAAGTCCTCAATCCTTGGGACGCAGCCGGGATTGCCTCCATCAGCGCGGGTCCCGGGGCCTTTCCCCGTGCCGGCCTGCCTGGTCCCTGCACGTTCTGGGCCCCTCGCGTGGGCCACCCTGGCCTGGCGAGGCTGGCATGTGACCGTCTGCCCGCCTCTGACAGGAAGAGATGTCGGGAGAAAGCGTGGTGAGCTCAGCAGTGCCAGCGGCGGCCACCCGGACCACGTCCTTCAAGGGGACCAGCCCCAGCTCCAAGTACGTGAAGCTCAACGTGGGCGGGGCCCTCTACTACACCACCATGCAGACCCTCACCAAGCAGGACACCATGCTGAAGGCCATGTTCAGCGGGCGCATGGAGGTGCTCACCGACAGCGAAGGTGAGAGCCGGGCGGGGGGGCCGGGGGGAGGGTTCTCTGCTTCCCGGCACGCTTGGGGGATTCCAGGATGGGGGTCTGCATGGGACGGGGCCACACATGGGGCGCCAGGGCGGCGCTGGCCGGCGGCAACTTGCCCCCAGTCGTCTTTCACCCCCCCGACCTCCAGTCCCACGCCATGCTGTTCCTCGGGGCCCCTCCTCCTTCCTGGTGCCCCAGCCTCTCCCCCTCCGCCCTTGGCAGGGCCTCCATGCCGGGTCTCCACACCCTGCCGTGCCGCTGCCCATTTCCTCCTCCTTTGTTCCCGTCTCAGACAAAGTAGGGGCTCCCGCCAAAGCCAGCAGCGCGCCTCGCCTCTTGACCCTCTTCCTTCCCATCTCCTCCTCCTCTTGGGTCCTGTCCATCTCCCCCTTCCTTGGCCGCCCCCCAAGTCTTCCATGCTGCAGGCAGTTGTCTTGCACCCCCTCCCCCCCTTCCACTGTGGGCCGGACCCCCGAAGAAGCTGCCAACATTCCCTGCCCCCCACTTGCTCCTTGCACTGTGGCTTTTGGGGCCTCCCACTTTTCTCTCCGAGGTTCCCATTGATTTTTACATGACCCTTCCTCCATCATCCTTCTGCCCTCTCTGCCACGGGTGTGACCGCCCCTGCCCTCGTGGCTGTTGTCCAGGCCTGAGAGAGACACACTGAAACACCCCCCCCCCCCCAATGGCGTGGATTACTCGCCCCTCTTCTGAAATCCCCTGAGATTTCCCTCTCACGTGGACCTGCCTCCTCTAGGAGCCACACCGGGGGGGGGGGGGGGGGGGGAGAAGGTCTGGAAGGTCACACAGGGCTTTGGGGCGTGACTAAGATGCTGCGGATCTGCTGCGGTCATTGGCTGGCCGCCTGGGCTTCTGGCCCACGTGGTCTGTTTGTGCGGGTTTTCTCTGTTGTTTTCACTTCTGATAACGAGGTCCGGCTCCTGCTTTTTGACGTGAGCCGCTGCGCCCTCGTCCGCCTCCTTGTTCAGCCTCGAGCTCCTGTTCTGGGCTTCTGCCTCCAGACTAGCTTAACGTTTGTCTTGACCAAATTCGGGGTTTTTTGGCTGAAATACTGGAGAGATTTGCTATTTCCTTCCCTAGGCCATTTTACAGATGAGGAAACTGAGGCAGACGGGGTTAAGTGAGTTGCCCAGGGTCACCCAGCTAGGAAGTGTCCCAGGCTGGCACGAGGGGCCCCATGGCACCATTTAGTGAACCGCTCCCTGCCCCCAGGGTCTGATTTAAGCACTTAACTAATGCTCCTTTACTAGTGTTTCCTGAACCTGCATACCAGGAGGAACTCCAGCCCACCCCCACAGCCTGCTGGATGTCCTGGGAAACGTCCACGACAGGCACCCATGGGGTCCTGGGCGCCCTCCCGCCAGGCAGGGGGCAGCGCCTCCTGACGCCCCACTTTGCCTCCTCGTCCGCTTTTCCCTGAATGTCCGGAATGACCGTCCCATGGAATCCTCATTCCCGGTTCTCCTCTCCGGGAGAGTCTTCCCAGCATGGGTCCCACAGTTCCTTTCCCTCTCTCGAGAAGTCCCCCGGGTCCTGCCGTTTCTAAGGCAGTGCTGTGCCCCGTAGGACCCTCGCCAGCCTCGGCCCCATTCCTCTTTGCACCCACCACATGCCAGCCAAACTCCGGCCCCCTCGCCCCTGCCTGGGCCGCCTCCAGGCCCGGCGTACGCTCTTCCCTTTCCTCACGGCCGCTGGTCACTCGCCCCGCCCAGCACGTAGCCGCTGTCCGCCTTGGGGGGGGAGGGCTCTTCCTGAACCCCCCCTTGTGAGGGCTTCCTTGCATTGTGTCCCCTGGCAGACTGGGAGCTTGTGGCTGCAGGTGCCGGTCGTGGCCAAGGGCTGGGGGCCTGAGTGCAGGCCTTCCTCCGGCCTAGCCGGGACCCGGGGCCTGCAGCCCTGCCCCCCAGCTCTGTGCTCTCTCGGCAGCTTCTGCTCTTATGAACGGCCTTCCTGGCCGTCCCTAGGCCCAGGGCCCCGGAGGTGAGTGTTTGTCTGGGGCCCTGGAGAGCATGTTGCCAGGGACTCACCCGGGCCAGAGCACCAGCCCGCTCTCTGTGCTTGTCCAGAACCAAGGGGCATTTGTGAGCGGGGTGGGGGGTGGGCTCCGCTCTGCCACGCTGCCCCCAGCCCACAGGGAGAAAAGCCTGGGGAGGAAATGAGCCTGATCTGATAAGCCGGCCCCACCCTGGGGGCCGCAGGAAGAGAGCCAGACTTGGGGAGGGGGCCCCATGAAGGAAGCAGGGAAGGGGGCCAGCTTCCCCATGCAGAGGCAGCCTTCAGGGCCCTGCCAGCCCCATGGGGGGCCCCCCGAAAGCTTGTCGGGTCTGCTGTGTGGGGAGCCATGGGGCCCAGAGAAGCCCAGACCCCTTTTGGGCAGAGGAAAGACCCCTGGGCCTGGAGTCCGAGGGCCTCTCTCTGGGGACCTTGGTTTACCTCGCCTTGGCAATGAGGGGCCTGGAGGGGCGGCCCCAGAGCCCCTGTCCATTGTCCTAAGCTGCCTTTGGCCTACCCCGTGGCAGCCCCTGCCTGTGGGCATCTTTGCTCTGCCTTCCTCCTGCTTGAGCTCCCTGCAGCCTGGGCCTGCCAGAATCTACCCCCCTTCCTGTCCCCCCCCTCCTCTTCTGGGTTCTCAGCTTTTCCCTGCCCCCCCCCCCCCCCCCCGAGCCTCTGGTCTGTCTCTGTCCCTGCCTGGCACAGACTCCCCAGAGCCGCCACTAGGCCCAGTAAATGTTGGCTTCAGGGTGTCGGGTTCACCCCCAAGCGTTCCCCAGCTGAACCTAGTCCTCCTCCCCCTCCCAGAGGCCCAGAGTGCCCCAGATCCAGGGGTTTGGTAATGGCCCCCCTCCCCCCCCAGCACCAGACATCTGCCCCCAGCGTCTCCCTCTGCCCGGATTCTTCTCTGGGCATTTGTGGAGCCGGGGAGGGGCCCCAAGGGACGCGTGACAATGTGGCTCTGGAGCTTCGGGCACCTGCTTCCTCAGTGTCAGGTGACCGAACTTGCTAAAAGGAGTCGGGCATTTAGCCCCGAGGACTGCCCATTTCTAGGACTTTTCCCCTAGGAAGTGAGGGCAGGGAGGGAGCAGACTGGCCCACGGGGTCGTTTTCAGCAGATGCAGAAACCTCAAAGCCAGCAGCGTGAGGCTGTGGGAGGATTGAGGGGAGGAGGGGCATGGCCTGGACTGGGGGCTCCGTGGTGGGCATCCTTCAGGCCCTCCCCTCCCCCTGAGGCCCAGGCTGCCGCCTTCCAAAATAGCTCCAGACGCAGCTGTCAGGGTAGACGGCCTCTCCGGGGGCCCGGTCTGAGCTCTAGTAGGAGCGGCCAGATGGCCGCAGGAGCGATCGGCTTTCCCCTCGGCGCCCCGGGACCTGTGGGGTGGAGCCCTCGGCGAGAGCCCGGGAAGGTGGGCCCCGCTCGGCAGGCTTTGTCCACTCTGGGGTTTGCTCCTTTGAGTCAGCGGGGGGCTTGATGGAGACACGGAGGAGAATCCTGCTGGGGAGCTCCCCGACCTGGCCTTGTGGGCCCAGCACGAGCCTGCCCCGCATCCCCAGCCTGGCTAAGGCCCCAGTGTGCTGTGAAGTGGCTGAGGGGTGCTTGGGAGGCTCTGGGGGTGGGGGCCGAGTAAGCCCCCAAGCACGAGGTGGCCCTGACAGACCAGGGGGTCCATGAGTGCTGTTGGGCAGAGCCTTGCCCCCCTGTGGATAGGCCCCATGTTCAGGAAGGGCCTGGCACCAGCCCAGCAGCAGTGTCTGTATCCGGGACCACCGGGAGCATATTGTTCAGAGAGACCATCCTGGGGGTCTGTGGGGTCTGAGATCTGCCTCTGGGGAGAGCCCCCTCACCCCCCGGGCCAGCTTCCCGAAAGAGGGGAACACCTTGGAGGCAGAGCCAGAGCCAGACCCCCAGGAGTCTCTGGGTAAGTGAAGAGAGAACAGGCCTTGGGGGGGGGAGCATCTGCCCCAAAGGATCTTGGGGAGGCACCTCAGGGAGGTTTCCTAGCAGGAAGGGGGAGCAGCTCTGGATGATAGCTGCATCCCAGCAGGGGGCGCTTTTCTTTGCAGTTCTGTGGAAACACCAAGGTGGGGCCATGGCACAGTCTAGCCTCAGTTTCCTCATCTGAAAATGGGGGCCACAGCCCGTCTCTCAGGCTCATGCTTCTGAAGCAACTTTTAAACCTCAGAGCGAAGCTAATTAATCATTGGTGGTTCTTTGGGGCGTTTTCAGCCTCGTTCTGAGGGGGATCTGGAGTTTGAGCAGGGGGTCCTCCCCCATCCATCCGAGCACAGGCGTTTGTGTTGGCCCTGCCCCGGTGCCTTCTGCACACCCTGTTTCTCCTGTTGCTCAAGCTTGGGGCCTCCTTCCCAGAGGGAGAGAGCGAGCGCCCAGGGCAGAGCAGGGCCGAGGGGAAGGGGCTTAATCAGCTCTTCCTGGGCTGAGCCCCTGGCTTTGGGGGAGGGGTCTCCCCTTCACAAGCCATCCGGGACGTTCTCGTTAGAAGGGCACTGGTCGGAGCCCCCCGGTGTGAGCTGAAGCCTCCTCTTCCCTTATTTGTCCAAAATATGACTCCTTCACCACAAGCATTTCCTGATGCATTCTTGGGCCGGAGCCCGACGCGCCGACCTCCTGCTGGCTCCCGGCTGCCGTCCCTGTGTGCTGGGAGTCAGGGCCCCGTAGAGCTGGCAGTCGGACGGCCGGGAACGGGCTACGAGCAGGCGGGGGCCTTGCCCGGCGGGCACTGCAGGGGAGCAGGTGGCCAGAGCTCACCCTAGAGTGCCACGGGCTCAGAAGGGCCCCTCGAGGGCTGGAAACGAGCCAGGAAGAGCGTCATGGAGCTCTGGCTGGGCCTGGCTCAGAGTCCTGCAAGCCCCTTCCCTTCTCAAGACTGTTTTCCCATGGAAAGTGAGCACGCGCTCCCTTATCTGAATGGATGAAGGCTAGGGCCATAGGTCCTTGAGCCCGTAAGCCGCCATGGAGGAGATGGACCCGGCCTTGTCGGGTGCCAAGGATTGCTGTCAGACCAAGCCTCGGGCACAGCCCGCTCACTGCGCCTCGCTCAGCAGGCCGTCTCCTAGGGATTCTGACATTGTCAGAGCCTCTTCAGGGTCTCCACAAAAGGGGACCCAGGCCTTGGCCCCATGGAGGCTGAGACCAAGGATTAGTCACTCCAGAAAGGGCAGGGAAGGGACGGGGGGGGGCACCTGGGATTGGGAGTGCCATGGGAGGATTATGAGCCTGGCTCTGGGGGGGGATGGCGAGCGCCGTGGCAGAGGTGGCAGGAGTCCCGAGCCCCTTCACCCCCACTGGGCAGGGGCGAAGCTCCACCTTTCCTCTGGGGTCCGCTGTGGCTGCGGGAGATCCAGGGATCGGGGTCCAGAGGTCACAGGTGATCTCCTCCTGTCCCAGGCGGCGAGGGTGTGCCCTCTCACCCCCAGCTAGCCCCCAGCCCCTCAGTGGCCAGGAGGATGGCATCTCAGGCACGTCTGCCCCCATTCTCACGGCTCCCTTCTTGCCCTCTTGGCGCACAGGTTGGATCCTCATCGACCGGTGTGGGAAGCACTTTGGCACGATCCTCAACTACCTCCGGGATGGGGCCGTCCCACTGCCCGAGAGCCGCCGGGAGGTGGAGGAGCTCCTGGCCGAGGCCAAGTACTACCTGGTCCAGGGCCTGGTGGACGAGTGCCTGGCGGCCTTGCAGGTGGGTGCCTGGCCTTCCCCTCCCACATGGCCCTGCCTGCCGTCCCTCGGGCCCCTTGACTGGGCTGGCTTGGGTGACCCAAGGGCTTTAGATGACCCCCCTCGGGAGTCAGGGGCACATTCAGACCCTCACGTTTAGTAAATAGTGAGCGTCTGCTGTTTGCCAAGCTCTGTGCCCTTCACTGAGAATGCAGGAACAGGCAAGAGCCAGGTCTTGCCCTCAGGGAGTTTGCCTGTGATGGAGGTCAGCCCTCTCCAAGCTTCTCAGAGCCTCTGGTGTTCCTCCCTCTTCCACGGCCCAGGGGGAGGGGGGAGCCTGGTTCTGCTAAGGGGGAAGCTGTGGGGCCAGTGGGGGCCAGAACCCCAAGGGGAAAGGGGCCAGCCGGCTCCCCCATGGGGAGGTCCTGACTGAGCAATGGCCTGCAGAGGTTTATGGGAGCCCCTCCCTGGGGGGACCTCCCAGGTGGCAGAAGAGCTTTCTCCTGGGATCGCCCCAGGACTTTCTTGCTTCCGGAGCCAGGCCCGGTCACAGCGGGGCCAGGCTGTCGTCCTGCGCAGCAGCCACCCGGTGAATAGAGAGCTTTGCCCGCCATTAGGGCCGGCATCTAGAGAAGGAGCCCAGGCTCCTCCCCAGGCTGAGTCATCGTGGGAGGGGGCTGCCTCTGGGCTGACCCCGGACTGAGGGCACACTTTATCCCAGCAGAACAAAGACTCGTATGAACCTTTCTGCAAGGTCCCTGTGATCACCTCCTCCAAGGAAGAGCAGAAGCTGATCGCCACATCCAACAAGGTGGGGGGCTGGAGGGGGGGGAGAGCCTGCCATGGTGGTCCCCATTGTGGGGGGTGACATCACTTGTCCGGGGTCACAGCTCCACAATCTGAGAGGAGGATCGGGCTCGCGTCCTGGACTCTCGGGCCTGCGCCCCTCGTCCAGCCGTCCCCTCCCGGCGTTCTGCTCTGCCTTCTCTGTCCCCTCATCGTGGGCTTTCTTTCCTCCTGCAGCCGGCCGTGAAGTTGCTCTACAACAGAAGCAACAACAAGTACTCCTACACCAGGTGAGGCCGGGCTGGGTCGTAGGAAGAAAGGCTCCTGGTAACGGGAGACACTCACACCCTAAGGGGCCAGGGGTCCTGCTTAGTCAGACCAGATATATCCTCGGGGCTCCCCCTGGAGGGCTGGAGTGCTAAGGGCATCTCCGGAGAAGCCGCAGCAGGGACTCGCAGGAGACGGCTCCTGCACTGACCTGGGCCTGGGGAGTTGGGGGGGGTGGGGAGCCAGCCCAAAGGTGGGACTGCTTCTGTTCTAAGAGAAAACCCACCCAGAGGCCGCACTGCCCCAGTGAGTGGGGGGGGGGCTCGTGTACCCCGGGACATTCTGCCTGATTGTCTCCTCACCCCACCCCCAAAGGCCACGGGGGAAGGGAGGCAGGTCCCCCTGGTTCTCTCTGCATGAGGCACAGGCGACTGTTGAGTGTTGAGCTGAGCCCTCTCTGGGCATCCTGGTGAGTCCTCCGGGCCCTGCCTGGCACCTCCTGAGCCAGGGAACACAGCGGGGGCTCCCTGAGGAGCACTCGGCCACCTTCTCCCTGAGCCTTTCTGCTCTCACGGAGACTGCGAAAACTGGACTCCAACCGACCCACCAATGGCCGCGAGCCGCCAGGCGGGGCCTTCTCTGAGCCTTGCTCCCCCTGGTCCTCGGCCGGGCGTCTGAGAAGGCCGCCGTTCTGCAGCTCGCTGCCCTGTGCCCGCCCTGGCCGCGGTTCCTGGGCGCGCTTCACCATGTGGGCTGTCTGTCTTTGCAGCAATTCTGATGACAACATGTTGAAAAACATCGAGCTGTTTGACAAGCTGTCGCTGCGCTTCAACGGGAGGGTCCTATTCATCAAGGACGTCATCGGCGACGAGATTTGCTGCTGGTCCTTCTACGGTCAGGGCCGGAAGATTGCAGAAGTCTGCTGCACCTCCATCGTCTATGCCACGGAGAAGAAGCAGACCAAGGTAGTGAGCCGGGCCGGGCGCCCGTGGCCCTTCCCGCCACCCCCTGCCCCCTCCCAGCTTCGGTGCCACTTTGGTCATCGGTCACTTAGGGCCAGGCCCGAGCCGGAGTGAGAGGGCTCCCGCTCAGGTGAAGGGGAGCCACAGACCTGAGGGAGGGGACAGAGACAGAGAGATGGAGAGAATTTGGGGAGAAAGAGAGATGGGAGAGAAGGGAGAGAAAATAAAGAGGGAAATGGAGAAGGAAAGAATTGAGGAGAAAGAGCAAGGTTCAACTGGCCTCCATCACTCTCAGCCCCTTCATTTGCACAATGGGGACAGTAGCGCCCCCTGTTGGGGGTGCCTGGTGCCCAGCCAGCCCCTCCCTGTCAGCTGGGCGAGGCCTCTGGTCCCCTCCCTCTCCCCAGGAGCAGGTCAGGGGTGCAGGGAGCGGGCCTCTTATCCGCTGCTGGGAAGCAGAGGGTTCTGGGTACTTGCCGGTGCTGTTCATTTCCCATTAGTTGTAAGAAAAGTTGCCCCCCAGAAAGCCGGGTGGGAGCGCACAGTTAGTCCCGCTCCCTGCAGCAAGCGCGCTTCCCTACACTCAGGCAATGGCGCGTCCGTTAAGCCGGGCACTGGGGCTCCAAAGCGTCAGTGTTCCTTCGGACGGTCTTTGTGGCCCCGTCTTCAGGCCCCAGACTAGAGGAAAGCCCCAAATCATCATGTTCTGGGCGGGTTTGGAAGGTCTCCTGGAGTGTATGGGGGATGGGCCAAGGGCGCAGACGCTTCTGTGGCTTTCCATTCCCTGCATGCGACCTTGAGGAGCGGGTCCTGTTACTACAGGAGAGTAAACTGAGGTTCAGGGAGCTTGGCCGACTTGTTTGTGGTTGGGGTCTTCTCGAGGGTGTTTCCTGCTGATCCCCTCCCCCACAGTTCCCCACCTTTGCCTCCGTGCTGTGGCTCTGTGTTACCAGGAGCCTTGCCGTGTTCCTGTCCCTGCTCCGCATCAGCTCACGGCACCTTCGGAGACACTCCTGAATGCCCACAGCGCCATGACCCGCTCCCTATGCTGTGCCTCCCCACCCCCACACCAACCTCATCTCTGGTTTGTGGCTGAGGACAGGGGGAGGGCCTCCCCTCCAAGCAGCCGCAGTGGCCTGTGGAGCCGAGCCGGGGGGTCTGGGGCCGGAGAGTTGTGGGTTTGAGGGACTGATCCCCTTTTTTGGGAATGCAGGTGGAGTTCCCGGAGGCCCGCATTTACGAGGAGACCCTGAATATTTTGCTATATGAGGCTCAGGATGGCCGCGGCCCCGACAACGCCCTCTTGGAGGCCACGGGGGGCGCTGCCGGCCGCTCGCACCACCTGGACGAGGACGAGGAGCGCGAGAGGATTGAGCGGGTGCGCCGGATCCACATCAAGCGCCCCGATGACCGGGCCCACCTGCACCAGTGAGCGGAGCGGCGGCCCACCGGGCCGCTCGCAGAGCCTGCCCCGAGCGCCCGGGCCGCACGCGGAGCGTCCAGGCGGGGACGGTATTTTGTAACAAAGCAGGTGGTTATTTTGATATTTCCTGGCAGGGTGACTGGTTCTGTCACAGGGACGCAGCCCCTGGCACCGCTCAGGCCACATCCCTCATTTTCCCTCTTTCCCCGAACGTGAACGAGTTGGGGGGGGGTCCCCTTGGTCCTCAGGAGGAAGAACTTTTGTTTTCAGTATTTATTTCTGGGGGTTCCGGGGCCCAGCCCTGACCCTGGTGGCTCCCTCCTGTGCGTTGGCCGCCCGTGCCGTGGAAGTCCGGCCCCAAGGCCACCCTGCGCTGGGCCCACTCAGAGGCAGAGTGCGGCCTTTAGCTTACCCCAAGGCCCTGCCCCTCACAAGGGAGAATCCCCAGGTGCCTCATGCAGGATTTCCGTGGCCATAGGGCAAAAATCCCAAACTCTTCTCGAGGGAGTTTTTAAAAAGCAATCACGTGCATCTTGTGGCCAAGGAAACGAGCCCCTCAGTGTAAGGACGTGGCTGGGAGCGTCTGGGCCCCTGGGGGCCTCCTGAAGCACCACGAGCTCCTTGTCTCGGTCCCCTGGGTGGGGGGCTTGCCCTATGTGGCGATGGGCCCCCCGGATCCCCTCAGGTTGATCCACATCACAGACAGGACAGCAGCCGGTCTTTGGGCCAAGGGGTCCCCAGTGTCTGGCCGTGTTCTCCACTTCCCTTCTCCTTTTCCTGCTTTGAGGGCGCCACAGGACCAGCGGGGGGGGGGGGGAGGCCTGAGTCTTTGCCGGTCTCGGGAGCTCCCGGGGTGGTCTCTCTCCCAACTGCTGGTCGGCACTTAGTCAGCCATTAACTGTCCTAGAGTTGCCTCCATCACCAAGTGCTCGGTCGCCCTCCTGCGGGGCCAGGCCTCGGGCCCCAGTCTTTGCTGGTTCTGAGGCCAGCTCTCTGTCCAGCAGCACTTTGCCTTCTGCCCTTCCCCCTCCCCCCATACCCCTAAGAGGTGCAGACTACAGAGGGGCTTCTTCTGAGTCAGGGTTGTCGCAGAGATGATTTCTGTGGCCCTCTCCTGCTCCCCACCCCCACCCCAGGGCAGGGGCTCCAAGGAGAAGCTTCAGACTCTCCAGGGGGACGCCCTCCCCTCAGAACTCATGTTTCTGTAGCATTTTCTATACCCCAACCTCCAGGGATGAATGTGACTGACTATCAGCAGCCCCATTTTCCATGACCCAAATCTGGCTTCGAACCCGGGTCTTCTGCCTTTACTTGCTCCTATCGGGGTTCTGGTCCTCGTCCCCGGGCTGCAGCTCCCGGTCGTCACAGGTGGTTCTGGCTGCTCTCATTTGGCAGACTGGCTTGGAAGTGTCTCCTCCCGCCACGTGTTTGTGTGACTGAGTCTGTGGCTCGGGGCCCCGGAGCCCCCCGGGCTGTGGGTGTGTGTGTGTGGGGCCGTGCGGCTACCTCCCCACTGTCTCTCTGCCACGAGGGAACGGGAGGTGATGTGGACGCTGACGGGGAGACTCGGGATGTGAGTGGAAGAACAGGCCCGAGGGGACGCTGGAGTCGATACCAAAGCATTCGTTGTGGCAAGTCCGACCGTCACCTGACGAGGTGTTTGTGTGAGTCTGTGTCCTGAGCGGCTTCTTGTGACTTAAGCCATACGCTCTCAGCGGGGCTGCGCCCGGGAGCGGGTTTTTAAACGCTGTTACGTTGTCCTCTGTTACCGTCCTCGAGCCTAGAGAGATCAGCAGATCAGCCGGGCCCCTCTGAGCCTCTCCATGTTTTCATCAGCCTAAGGCTGAGATCGGGGCTTTGTGCAAAGTGTTCCTGATTCGGTCAGTCAGGCCCCTGCAAGGATCTTTTCCCTAAAAGTGAAAGAACTTTGTGTGATAGAGGTCTAAGCTTCCCCCCTAAGTCCTCTGAGACCCCATGGGCTGACTGTGAATCAGGTCACCTTGTACCACAATAAAGCATCGTGAACGTGGCTAGGCCACGAACGTGTCCATAGGACTGGAGAAGTGACTGTACAATGAATTAGTCTTCAAAGATAGATTTTTATTAATCTAGAATTTTTTATTCACATAATAAAACCTGGGAATTCTTAGTATTTCCACAGTCAAGACGAGGTTTCTGACAATTTGCTTTATCCGTCTGTCGCGGTCCCCCTTATGTACACCCACAGGAATGGCTCAGCTTAGGGGAAGACCAGACGGTCCCAAGGCTGATGTGCTACTATAGCCCAAAGTGACCTCATAGGGACCCCGAGTCTGTCTTCTCGGGGCTGAGAAGCCGCCAAGAAAAAAGCTGTAGTCCAACCCAATGATGCTGGAACCACACACTCCCTTTCCTCTATCACGTCATGACTGATTTTACCCATTTCTGGCCCTTTGTGGCAAAAAAGACAAATCATGGTTCTATGAGAACCCCCTCCCCCTTGCCCGTGGTCACCCCAACTCTGTCCTTAGAACGGGTGCACTTAGTGAGCCCCGAGGGAATCCCCCGATTGCTGAAGCAGTCCAGACCTTTCCAAGATCACATTGTTCCCTCCGCAAATTGAACTTTGAATTAAACATTCAGTGTTTTGGCTCATTGACCATCCTGAATCGAGAGTTTGCCGTTAGAGCTCTCCCATCCAGATGGGGCAGACACAAAAGGGGGTGCCCGTCTGCTTCCCAGCTGGGATGGGTTTTTCCATCACCCCCTGAACTCCAACTTATGTTTCTGTTCCTTAAAATGAGCGATGCTGTTCACTTGACAAAATTCAAGAAGCGTTTCTTAAGCTCTGATCTAACCCAAGCGGAAGGACGAGAAGCCAGACCCTAGATTCGGCCAGACTGGCGGCTGTTTTTCTGGCAACTCTTAAGAGTCTAAAAGTTAATGTCGATTGCTTCAGGGAGGTCAAAGGTCAGCCTAACACTTAGTCCTTTTATTGCACAGTTCCAAAAATTAATGGGTTTCACACAGCTTTGAAAAGAGTTGGGGGTCACAATTACTGCTGCTCTTAGCACCCTGACTGCTGTTTCCGGGAGACGTGGTTCTGGCCACCGGCATCCCGTGCTCAAGACATTCAATCGCTGTCACGCTGCCCACAAGAGTGGACTTTCGGAGCCATGTGGGAGCACGATGGTCACTTTAGCTCTTCATCCAGTCTTTTCTGACACATGTTTTCTGTATCCTTGGAAAAAAACTGACAGATCCTGAAAACCCTGAGCATTCATGGATCACATCTGAGCCATGGGCACCTCATGGACCAGGACTGTGGAGGGGAGAACGGGCGAGATTCAACTCCTGTAGAGTGAAATCCTCACTTTTAACTAGAGTCACCAAAAATATCACTTGTGCACATCCAGATGTCTCATACTAATTGTGTGGCCCTTAAAGCTATGCATAAAATGCTTGTGTTGTGTTTTGTTTTAGAAATATTCAGTGTTTGAGTTACAAGCATTTGTCTATACATAAATCTATCTGCAGAATAAAAATGATATAAAGGACTTGTACATACAGCTGTCTGGTCCCTGTTTTCTAGCTGTTTCAAGCCCATCGAAGCCAGGGTCTGCTTTCTACTATCTCAGAGGCTTTGGGGTTTGGTGCAAGGCCATTTGGGAGTCTTGGTTCAAAACACGTTGTAGTAAAGGAGCAAAAGACATCAACATCTGCCATGTTATCACATCCTTGGTAGATTTTACCCAACCCCTGCCTTCCGACGAGAGCTGGGACTATGGAAATAGCCTTCCGAGGAGCTATTTAAGCAACTCCTCAAGTGTTCTGAGCTCCATTTATTTAAAGCCTAAAACTCCATTTTTGCAGCTCTGTAAGATTTCCTTTTCTTACTAATTGTCCGACTGTATTCAGCCGCCTCATCCCTACCCCATATTTCCAGCGTGGTCTCTGTCCCAGGCTCGGAGCTGGCCATCCCCCCCAGGCCACAGAAGCGGTTCCACTTTCGGAGTTGCCACCGAGGAGGCAGCAGGAGGGATGGAAGGCACTTTTCAGGCCCCAAACTTACTTGCGTGAAGGGGAAAGCCACGTGCACATTAGGTACCATGACAACGTTCAAGAAGCTTTGTTTGGAAAGACTAGCTAGAATGGAGGGGGGTCTAATCAAGCAGAAGGTGACTGTACCCCATTAAAATAGGAGGCAGAAAGTTGAATATTCAGCTCCTCGAGAACATCCTCAGCCTCAGACATGAACTTGGAACTCTTGTCCAACGGGAGCCCTCGTGTTTCTTTTCCCCTGACCGTCAGACGTGGCCCATGTCAGGATTTCATCGGGACTGACACCTATGGGAGAAAGGAGTCTCGGTTAAAAGAGAGAAATGGTTGTGTCTCTTCCCCCAGCCCCAGTGTAGAAGACAGTTAACCAAGCCACATTATTGTCCTTCGTTTATCTCACAATTAGGGACTTTTTCACAACCTGCTGGAGGTGTTGGAAATATAACATTTCCATTTTGCAGATGAAGAGGGGTCAGGGGTCACGCATGTTGAATAATGATCAAGCCCAAGATCAGAAGACAGGTTTCTAGTCTCAGACCAGGGCTCCCTTGTGCTTCCTGTAACATGGATGTGGCTGGCTCCTGCTCGTCATTAAGTAACCACAGTGAGCACTTCCTGTGAATGTTCCTAAAACGTCATGACAAGGTGTGTGTGAAGGCCCGCTGCCATTGCCAGCATCCTTTCCTCTCCCTCCCTCCGACACCGAACTTTTCAGTCATTCTTACGTTCTCTCACCGCCCCATGAAGAACCTGCTCTGTCGGGCTCCCAGCAGGTTCAGACCAAGAGCCGGAGATCCCCAAACAGCTGGATCTTTGTGGCTTTCCTCCATGTACCTGATAGCCTCCCCAGACAGTATGACTCACCACTATTAATTGTCCATCTTTGTCTTTATAGATCTGCTCTTCCTGTCCAGTGTTGAAAATTATGGTGCCTTCTTTTCCCAGACTGATGTAAAACTGTAAACTACAAATAAAGGCATTTATTATTCACAGACCCACCACCCACTGTTTCTACCCCTTCCCCCCAAAATGAAAATTAACAAAATATATACACATGCAAAATCTGTGATACTTTGCTTAAAATTCATCTTTGTTGTAATAATAAACTTGTTAGACTCCAAAGGCAGTTTTACTTATACAAAACTTTTTTTAAAAAGTAATACAAAATTGAATGATCAAAGACAATTCAATAAGAATTTCCCAGTTATACGAACATAGGGAGATGTTGTCCGAGAACATTTTCAATGGGATTCATCAAAGAATATATCTGTTCTCTGATGCTTCTTTAATGTGGCAGCTGGACCATGACGACACAGCTGTTAACTGTCCATGAGCATCCTCGGTGAGATGCGAAAGGAAGATGGGAAAGCTTGCAGCTGAAGAAGCCCTTGACCCCCTATTCTGTGTGTATGTGTGTAGGGTTGGGAAAATGAAGACAAAAAGAACCAGGAACCTTGAAGATTAAAACCAGGATTTTTGTAAAGGGGGATTGTAAAAGAGGTGGGGGAGGAGGACCATCTTTTTAAAATCTTGACCTTAATCTGTAATGTGCTGTTGTCTCCAGAAACTGCCAATTGCTCTCTGGTCTAGAGGAGAGACTTCTTCCTCCAGAGAGCCGCCTCAAGTCTGGCCCAGACAAGAGACTCCCTATCTTTTGAGTGCAGTGCTGCCCTCTTTTATCCTCCCAAAGAATGGGCGTGGGATAACGCAAGGGCTTCTGGGAAAATTTACTTCAACCAATGAACTTGCTCCTCCTAAGCATGCAAGCTCCTTCCCAGGAATTCACAAGTAAAACTCCCAGTAAAGGCCGAAACTAGAGAATTGTCAAGTACCGACTTAGCACTTAGTAAGAACCTAATATCTCATTATCTCATTAGCACTTTAGTAAGAACCTAACATTAATCCAAGAATCTTTTTTGCTCTATGACAACTTTTTCCTATAGGGTATCTAGTGAAATTTAAATGAAGCATCAGAGGGAGCAAAAACCCAAGATATAATGAAGTTATCTCCTACTTAAAGCCAAACTGATGATTAAAAAAAATCCACCAAGGAATCCAAGCTTTCTGTATAATGGAAACCAGCTTTATTTAGGATTTAGGAGGTAAGCTCAGGACTGATTGAAATAATGCCCCAAGTTCGTTCTTAGGAGGTTGCCATCCTTTTAATGAGGAGCCACCTTTTTGTATTCCCCCACTCCCAAGCCACCAAAGCTATGGGCAGTAGCAGGTGAGAAGTGGCTGATCTCTACCTAGACGGGCTGGGTGAACCTTCCAGAGCAGCCCCAAAGGTCTGCCCATCGGGGTCTCCCTGGGACACCCCAACAGGGGCCTGGGAAGTCAGCTGCCTGATGAGGTCTTTGTAGGGAAGGGGTCTGTGGGCAGAGCGGCCCGGCCTACCTTCCTTGAACAATCCGCACTAGGCCCTCTTTCTTTGCCACCATGGAGAGCTTCGTCACTGTTTCAAAGATGCGGTCACACAGTAAAATTATATCACCCTAAAAAGAACGAGGGGAACATCCCAAAATTATTGGCGAAAGAGTCTGCGGAGCATTTAGTCAGAATGCTGAAGCCTTAAGGTTAGGAGGAACTTGAAAAGCACCATTCCTGGCCCATGCCTGGATTTCACATTCCCACCCCCACCCCCTTGCTCAAGAAATAATCCTAATAATGATAATGATCACTTTAGTTTGCAAAGCGTTTTACAAGTAATCACATTGGATCCTTGCAACAACACTGGAAGGTGGATGCTCATTTTATGGATGGGGAAACCGAAGGAGAAATTAAGAGACTTGCTCAGAATCACACAGAATCACAGATTAAGGATCTGAGGTCACTTGGGTCTTCCTGGATCCAGATCAGAGACCATACCCCATTCTCTCTTCTCTCTGTGAAAATCTCCATTGATAAGTCAATGTTTGTACCAAACGGGTAACAGACCACAAAGAGATCATAAAAAGTGTTAAAAAAAATTTGATATTAAATTTTTCTCTGAAATGTCTGATTTTGGTTTTTTTCCCCAATTTATTCAATTCTAAGCTCGTTAGACTATAAACTCCTTGAGTTCAGACACCATCTTTCTTCTTTGGACCCCCAGTGCTTGGGCAGTGTGGTGAAGCAGTGGATGGGTGTTTAAGATTACCAGGTGAGAACTCAGGTTGTCTGGACAGTGACAAGGTGAGAATTCAGGTTGACTTGACAATTCTCAGGCTCAGACCTTTGGTTCGGGCCTTTAAAGGGAGTTTACACCTTAGGAATTCTAGGAGGAGCAAGCTCATTGGTTGAAGTAATGTTTCCCAGAAGCCCTTGCATTATCCCATGCCCATTCTCTACTGTCCAGACAACCTGAGTTCTCACCTGGTAATCTTAACAGATGGGGTACCAGGTCCAGAATCAGGAAAACCTGAGTTCAAATCCAACCTCAGACACTTACTAGCTGGGCAAGTCACTTAACCCTGATTGTCTCAGGTTCCTCATCTTTAAAATGAGCTGGGGAAGGAAATGGTAAACCAATATCTTTGCCAAGAAAACCCCAAACTCACACGTGTCAGGCACAACTGAACAAGTTCCCAGTGCTTAGCAAGGTATCTGGCACATAGTGGGTAGTTAATAAATCGAATTTTGGCAAGAAGCAAGAAAATTTGTTTCAGCAACAATAGAAAAGCCATTTAGTATTCTGATTTATGAAATTTAAAATTTATTTCATTATCAGCCATATTTTCATAAACCTTCTTCCTTCCTCCCTCTCTCCCCATCCTGGAGTGGAACCTCCCAACCTGGGTTGTGTTAGGATGGAAAGTATTTGAAAGTGCATTTAGATAACAAGTTAATTGAATTTCCCTTCCATCCTTCATCCTTATTTCCTGAGGATTTACCCATCAGTATTACAGAAAGCCAGTTCTATGACAAAAAAAAAAGTATCCACAGCTTAGTAGAAATTAGGGACATACCTTCTGTTTGTTGTCCTCTGGGAACACGTGGATGACAAAGAGTCCATCATTCAGATTGCTCGTGGAAATGCCTTTAGACAAACCCCAGAATTAAAATCCCCTCACCGCCAGCTCCCCAAGGCCTGCATTCTTTTCACAACATTATCAGGAATGGCAGTAGCTAGAGAGCTTGAGATGGAACTACATCCTAAGGTAACGTCACGGTTTCTACTAGACTCCAGACGTGTTTCTAGACCTGGGATTATTAGATTTTTGTGTTACAGAACAGTCTGGTAAATCCTATGGATTTCTCAGAGCATTTTTTAATGTGCTTAGCATACAGAAGGCACTTAATAAATGCTCATTTAGTGAATAAATGCATAAAACAAAATAGCATTGGATTTTAAAGAAAAAGTTTAAAGAATATCAAATGATTAATTATCCAACAAAAGTATATGATTATCAATATTTTTTTTTGGTTCCCAAATCCCAGCTTAAGGATCCTGGTTCTAGTAAGAAACCAACCAGGTGTGTTTTTACTAGTGATTGAACCCAGCCAAAGCCAAATCAAGTCAGTAAGCACTGATTAAGCACCAACCATAGTAAGCTAGGCTGTGTTCCAATAAATGTTTTATTTTTGTATAACGGCATTCTGGGTTACAGCATCTTTCTGCATACTCCACATGTCCTCCTGTCCTAAAAGCTCTGGGAATGGCACAGGTCCGCTGAGCCAGGCAGCGGGCCCATCCTGATCAATCTCCAGCCCAGGACGACGGACTGATTTTCTTTTGAGGGTCATCCTCCTCCCCAGCCCAGCCTGGGTTTACCTTTTAGTGATTCATAGTCTATCCTCTGCTTAATTTTAGCAAGTTCCACCACGTACAGCGCTTTCTCTGTAAGAATTAGTTGCCGTTGCCGAGCTTTGAATCCATTCCTGTCGTATTTCACCACGGGTGTGCCATACTGAGGGAAGGGGAGGGAGGCAGAAAATTAGGGCTGGGAGGACCCCTTTGAGACGCTCTGTAATGGGAGGAGTTGGGGGAGACAAGAGAGCCAAGACCTAAGAGATGGCGTGACTGCCCAGGATCGCGGGGAAATGGTGGCAAAGCCAGGAACGGTCTCCAAGTCCCTCCACTCCCAGATAACTGACCGGCAACTCTGATGAAAGAATCACCTAACGGGAGAAGTCGTATGAGGGCCTGCTCCCTTATATCTGGTACATTTGGGATTTTGTTTAAAAGGAAACTTTAAGGGAAGAAAAGTTATCCCTGACTAAAAATTCTCCATTAAATAATCAAGAGTTTTTGAACCCTCAACTTAGTCATGGACCTTAGTGTCCTCTATAATGTCCTGGGAAAACAATCCCGCCATCTTTCTCAAAGACTCAGGACTTGAAAACTCGCCAACAAAATAAGGCACCAAGATGATGACTTCTGGGATCAAACACACGGTTTTTCTTTGGCATTTAAAGCCTTTCACAACAATAATCTAGTTCTAACTTACTTTTCCCTGTCAGTCAACAAGCACTTAATTTCTAAAATTTAATTTTAAATTTTAATAAATTTTAAATTAAAATTTTATTATTGAAGTTTTTATTTTCAAAACTTATGCAAGGATAATTTTCTCTACACTGACCCTCAAAAAACCTTGTGCTCCAAATTTCCCCACCCCTTTCTGTACCTCCTCTCCTAGGAGCAAACACACAGTTTTATTTTGGCATTTAAAGCCCTTCCTAACAATAATCTAGTTTTAACTTACTTTTCCCTGTCAGTTAACAAGCATTTAATTTTTAAAAAAATTTTATTATTGAAGTTTTTATTTTCAAAACTTATGCAAGGATAATTTTCTCTACACTGACCCTCGAAAAACCTTGTGTTCCAATTTTCCCCTCCCCTTCAATGCTTGTTGAAATATCTATATCTATACATATAGAGATATAGATATAGAATTTCAATAAGCATTTATTAAGCACCACCTGTATACCAGGAATACACAGAAAAGTTAGAAAAAAAAGTACCAAAAAATGTCAAAGTTCCTGACCTTGAAGAACTTAATAGTCCAAGGGAGAAGACAACATACAAATATCTACAGACAAATAGTTAATATATATGGGTAAATCAGAGATAATCTCAGCAAGAAGGCTTTTTTAAAAAGATGAGAGTTTGAGTTGAAAGAAACCAGGGAAGCAAGAAGATGGGAGAGGAGAAGAAGAACATTCCAGGCATGGGGATGCCTGGGAAGGGAAAATGGGAGTGTTGGGTACAAGGAGCAGCCAGGAGCCATTGTCACTAAAGTACAAAGTAAGGCTTTATAAGCGTTAAAGTGACTAGAAAGAGAAGAGGTTAGGAAGGAATAGGAGGGAGCCTTTGGAGTTAAGGGGATGGTGACGTGACCAGACTCAGGCTTTCAGAAAATCAATATGGCAGCTGAGGCTGGAATGGAGACAGGCCTGAGTCAGAGAGAGCAGTCCAGTGGCTACTGCAACTTCCATCAGTCCCTTTCACGGCTTCTGTGGACCAGAAAACTGGCCTTCTCACTGTTCTTTGCACGTGGCCTTGCATTTCTCGTCTCTGCCTTTGCAGTAACTCTTCCCATTCCTGGAATGCCATCTCTCCTGGCCTTCCTTCATCTCAGAATTCCAAGCTTCCTTCAAAGCTCAGCCCAATATGTCTTACACAGCTTCTCATGTCTAATTTTACCATGTTGTTTATCTACTTAATAGATGGGAGGAGAGAATTTAGAACTCAAAATGTTTTTGAATAAACGTGAAAAAATTTTTAAATGCAACAATGAAATATTTAATGCATTAATTAATAATAATAATTTAATGAAATAATTAATGAAATCAAGAGTATCTATCTATCTCTATTAAATTTTTTAAAAAAGAATAAACTAAAAGAAAAAAGAGCTTAACCAAGGCATGAAGCCTCTCCTAGGCCCCTCAAATGCAAGTGAAATAGCATCCCCCTCCAATTACCCTGATTTAGTACTTTCAAATGAATGTACAGTCTCCCTCGATAGAATGTGAACTTCTTGAGGGGAGAAGCTTTTGATTTTTCCTTTGTATTTCCATGAAGAAAGGGAAAAGGACAAGCATTTATTAAGCATCTACTGTGTGCTAAGTGTTTTACATTTGATCGTGAGATAATTTTTGGCATTCAGTAGGTGCTTAATAAATAGCTTATTTATTATAAACCGCTCCTGGAACCTGGAGATGAAGGGTCTCATCCTCAAACAGCTCAATGTCAGAAATGAACGTGGTTTCATCATTTGAAAGGATTACTAAAAATGACTTTGTGCATTAACCTCAGGGTCAGAAACAGATGTGGTTTTATTTGTCCATTAGTCTCAATGTCAAAAATGGATGTGGTTTTTTTCATTTGAAATTATTCTAAAGATGAGTTTGAACCTAAGCCTTCTTTCCTCCCCAAACTTGAGCCAAGCTGGATTATCCCTGGGCCTTTCCACAGGCCCTGCTGCTGAGCCCTCGCCTGTGCTCCACAAGGGCCAGGGCCGGCTTCCTTTCCTGTCCTCCTCCTCAGTCCTCAGCATGTAGTAAGTGCTTTTTTGTTGATATCCGACTGCTAGGAAAGGGAAACAAACTGGCTTATAAATATCCGTTTATTCCTCTAAGGAGGAATCATGATCGCCGTGGGGACGCCGATCAGGGCAGAGTCAGTAGGACCATCTCTGGGCTCTGTAGGAGAGGGGTCTTTCCACCCAAACCCAGAGGAAATGTTTCGAATGCAGGCTCTTCTCTTTCCTCACCTGGATTTTCTCGCTGCCGAGGAGTTGCAGGACTTTGGGATTAATGTCAGCCTCATCTAGGGAGAAAACCAAAGCATTGGATGTGACATCCCTGAACGGCCCCTTCTCTGCCATCGACAGTCAGAAGTTCCCTCTCACGGGCATGCGGGTTAATTTCCTTAATATTATATTTTTCATTGCTCTCATATTTACAAATGGGAGATGTGAACTGTCAGTTAATGGGGGCTGGAGGCAAAACAGTATTAACTAGAAAGACTTCTTTGGGTTAAAAAAATGGTAGTGAAAAATGGTTTCTTCTTCTTCTTCTTCTTTTTTGCTGAGGCAATTGGGGTTAAGTGACTTGCCCAGGGTCACACAGCTAGGAAGTGTTAAGTGTCTGAGGCCAGATTTGAACCCTGGTCCTCCTGACTTCAGGGCTGGGGCTCTGTCCAGCTGCTCCAATCTTTGGATTCTTAAATAAAATATTATTTTAAAAAATTAAAATAAATTGAAGAAAACTTTGAATTCTTGGGGACTGTTGCCAAGCTCTTTCTTAAGCCCTGAAAAATCCTTCACAGAGTGAGTGAAGGCACCCCAAAATCTCAGTGGAGAGAAGTAGCCATGAAATGCCCCCGGCACCCCAGTGCTGGCCCTCAGGATGTCTCAGGACCAGGAGCTCCGGGCCTTTGGCCAGGCACTCACCGATCCGGCTGTCAGCAAAGGGCTGGTCTAAACTTTCCGGGTAGCCAGCCTTCTTCCCGCGGAACAGGTCACTTGCAACCACCTTCTGCTGCATCTGGCGAGAGACAACGAGATGGTTTTCTCCCAGGGCAGTTCATAGCCTTAGAGCGGGTGGGATCGCTTGGGGGGAGGAGGGTCAGTCCTGCCTGGGTGACTTTAGGCAGGTCATTTTCTCTGTGCTGTGCCTCAGTCCCCTCATCAGTATAATGGGTATGATAGTAGGACACACCTCCCAGAGTAGTTGTGAGGATCAATGGGATGGTATTGGTTAAGCACTTTGGAAACTTTAAATTGTTCTATTGGACAACAAAGTAATGGGCTCAATCAATTGGTATTTCCTCTGCCAACTATATGCCAGACAAGCACTGAGCCGAGTGCTGAGAATACCAAAAGAGTCAGTCTCCCCTCTCGAAGCTTAAAGTCCTGTGGAGGAATCGGGGTCCAGATAGATACGTGCAGAGCAAGTAACGGCAAGGATAAAGAAGAAATAAGGAAGAGGGGGAGGCCCTGGAGCTAAGAGGGGCTGGAGAAGGCTTCCTCTCAAGGGTGGGACTGAAAAGGAAGCCGGGAGGTCAGAAGTCAGAGTGGAGGAGGGAGAGCGTCCCAGCTTGGGGGGGGGGGTAGCCAGAGAGAATGGCCAGAGAAGAGAGAAACAGAGACAGGGAAGAGACAGAGAGAGACAGAGACAGGGACAGGGAAGAGATAGAGACACAGAGAGGGAGAGAGAGAAGGAGAGAGGGGGAGATGGAGAAGAGATAGAAGCTCCATCTGGGGGCTAAACAGCTTAGCCCTGCTCCCCCACACAAAGAGCTATTGGGAAATATGGGAAACCTGCATATATATATATATATATATATATATATATATATATATATATATATATATATATATATATATATATATATATATATATATATATATATATATATGTAAATTTTTGCTGCGGCCCTTGGGGTTAAGTGACTTGCCCAGGGTCACACAGCTGGGAAGTGTTAAGTGTCTGAGACCAGATTTGAACTCAGGTCCTCCTGAATTCAAGGCTGGTGCTCTACCCACTAGGTGCACCACCTAGCTGCCCCTACCTGCATATATCTTTACAAATGGAAGTTAATGGAAAGGGGGGGGTCCTGATGCCCTACCTTCTTCCTCCCTGAAGGTGTTTTTTGTAGCCCCTTAAAATTCTGGCCCTCCAAATATAAAACCTCAAGAAGGATCCTCTTGTTTTTTTGTTTTGTTTTGTTTTGTTTTTTTTGAGACAGACTTTCAGGATTTTATTGAAAACAAACAAAAAAAACCCAACCCTGATAGAAAATTTGACATATAAAATCCAAGAGAAATACAAGATAAACAAGGGATCCTCTTGTTAACGGGAAAACCAGCAGGTGAGTCCCCCCTGCTCCTGCAGGGGAGGCGGGTGCACACCTGTCCCAGGTGACACAGGAGCGAGGGGCAAAGGGGAGGGCGTGCATACCTGAGCCTTCCTCCGAGCTGTCACCCCGCGACAATACCGGCGCACCAGGTTCCTTGTGCAGAGTTTCTTCAGCATTTCAGAAGTCTGTGGGAAAGAACAGCCATCCCCCCATAGGCAGGGACAGTCACAAGGTCCCATGGGACGGGCTTAAATCACACCCAGGCCACTGTATCTTCCCATCAGTCTCAAAAGAGCTAATCAATCCCCCTATCGGGAGCAGCTGGGTGGTGCAGTGGCTAGAGCACTAGGCCCGGAGTCCAGAAAATTTGAGTTCAGATTTCATCTCGGGGCTATGTTGAGGACCAGGTGAGATAATATTTGCAGAGTATTAAGCACGGTGCCCAGCAATTAGTTGGGGCTTAATCGATGCTTGTTTCTTTTTATCAAAATTGCTTCCCATCCTCTAAAGCCCTTTCCTGATCACTTCTATTCAATAAAATACTTTCCACCTCACCACTCACAAAGCATGTTGGCTCTCCTCCGGCCCACTAATTATATTTGTGAGTGTGGATCATCATTGATCCTCCTGGAGAAGAAAGGGGCAATCACCACCCACTAGTCCCTGTCTAAGTACCACGTCCCACCCTCCCAGACTGGGAGCTCCTCCAGAGGTCTTGTTCTACTGACAATTTGTATCTCCCTGATCAGTGGCACAGCAATCCCCACAGCAGGTGCTCAATAATGAACAAGGGGCTCCTTACACTGAAATGTTCTCATTTTACAGCTAAAGGGCAAAGCTATCGTCTGCCCCCCGATATTGCTCTCATTCTTGAATACTTGATTGGACCCAAAATGGGATCCCGTTGGATGCTTGGTCCAAACTGGGAACATAAGAGAAGTAATGCTATTCAAACAACAATTTGTTTTGGAGTTTCCTTAAGGAAGATGGAGTCAGATCTATTATGACTATTGGGCGTGTGACCTTTTACTCCAAGAAGAGGGTATAGCAAGGGAGGATACGGCCGAGCCCTCGCCATCACAGCTTCCCCGCACTGGCCGGGGTCAGCACGTACATTTTCCAACATGGCTGGAGGCTTCAACCAGCTCTTGTCCAACACGTTTTGGGGAACATGCTTTCTCAGGTTCAGGATATAATTCTTCCGCACGAAAATAATGTAATCTTCATTTTCTGAACAAACAGTCTTATTTCGACTGATGAACCCTCTTATGAACCTAAACGAAGAAGTGGATCATGAGTTATTCTGATCTGGGTCTTTGCCTGGGGCCTGGGCTCTCTCTGGGTACTTTGATGCCCAGTAGACGAAAGGAGCATCTCAGAGAGACACAGAGAGAAAGACAGAGAGCGGGGAGGAAGAGAGAGACACAGAGAGAAAAAGAGAGATACACAGAGACAGGAGGAGGAAGAAGAAGAGAGGGAGTAAGAGAGAAGAAATAGAAAGAAAGAGAGACAGGACATACAGTGAGAGAGAGAGAGACAGAGAGAAAAAGAGAGATACATAGAGACAGAGGAGGAAGAAGAAGAGAGGGAGTAAGAGAGAAGAAATAGAAAGAAAGAGAGACAGGACATACAGTGAGAGAGAGAGAGACAGAGAGAAAAAGAGAGATACATAGAGACAGAGGAGGAAGAAGAAGAGAGGGAGTAAGAGAAAAGAAAGTAAGAGAGAAGAAATAGAAAGAAAGAGAGACAGGACATACAGTGAGAGAGAGAGAGACAGAGAGAAAAAGAGAGATACATAGAGACAGAGGAGGAAGAAGAAGAGAGGGAGTAAGAGAAAAGAAAGTAAGAGAGAAGAAATAGAAAGAAAGAGAGACAGGACATACAGTGAGAGAGAGAGAGACAGAGAGAAAGAGCAGGAAGGAAGAGAGAGAAAAAGGGATACACAGAGACAGGAGGAAGAAGAAGAGAGGGAGTAAGAGAAAAAGTGAGAGAGAAGAAATAGAAAGAGAGACAGGACATAGATAGATAGAGAGAGAGAGAAATGAAAGAGAGAGAGAAATGAGAGAGAAGTGAGAGAGAGAAAGGAGAGAGAGACAGAGAGAGAGAAGAGAGGAGAGAGAAGAAATAGAAAGAGAGAGAGAGCAGGAAGGGAGAGAGAGAGAAAAAGAGGGATACACAGAGACAGAGGAGAAAGAAGAAGAGAGGGAGTAAGAGAAAAGAAAGTGAGAGAGAAGAAATAGAAAGAAAGAGAGACAGGACATACAGCGAGCAAGCGAGAGACAGAGAGAAAGAGAGCAGGAAGGAAGAGAGAGAGAAAAAGAGGGATACACAGAGACAGAGACAAAGAAGAAGGAAGAGGAGAAGGAGGAAGAGAGGGAGGGAGAGAAAAAAGGAAGAGAGAAGAAACAGAAAGAAAGAGACATACAATGAGAGAGAGAGAGAGAAGAGGAGAGAGAAAGACAGAGAGACAGAGATAAACAGAGAGGTACAAGTTTCAACTCCTTAGGTCAAGAAAACAAATTCATATGAAAAAACTAATGACATCAAAACCTGAGTAGATAAGACTTGTATCTAAAGGGTTCAGTATTATTATTAATTTAAGATGTCAATATTTATAAAAGTAAATATTATTAATAAAAATAATGAAATAAAATCATTATTAATAAAACTTTATATTTATGGGTTGCTTCTTTGGTTTCTAAATTGCTTTCCCCCAACAGCTCTGAAAGAAGGCAATGCCAGTATGAAAATTGTTTTGTAAATGAAGTAACTGGGACTCAGAAGGTTCAAAAGCATTATACTTGTTTTTAAACTCATAAATATTTATGAATCTTTTAAAATTTGAAATTTAAAAATATTTATAAATACTTTACAAGTGAAGGAACTGAGTTTCAGAAGCATTATACTTTATAAACTCACAAATACTTAATAAACTTTTACTGTAATTTGAAATTTTAAAATATTTACAAATACCTTACAAATGGTGAAACTGAGGCTCAGAGGTTAGAAAACAAGCTGAAGAGCTAATTCTTGAACCCCAATTTCTGGCCTCTCCCTATGCTGGGTTGTGTCTACCTTCCCAAGCAAAAAGTTCAATATGAATCAGTAAAGTGTGAAAGGAGAAACAAAATGGTACTATGGATTGAATTTTCTATGCATACGCTGTTTCTCCTCAGGAGAATGTAAGCTTCTTGAGGATAAAGACTGGTGGCTTTCTATTTTTGTATTTGTGATGCTTTGCCATTTCAAATAATTTATATCAAAAGCTTAATAAATGCACATTGTATTAATTAAAAAATCTAACTCACTAGAGATTAAGCAGAAATAATTAATTAACAATCTAAATGAATTAAAATTAATAAGATAGTTAATTAGAAATTAGGAACCGCCTCTACTCCCGGTACTTAAAGAGCTTCCCATCCATCACAGGAGAACCTACTTTCTGATGATATGAACAGCCCATTTTCTCCTTTTGATCTCCTTTCGAGCCAGGGCACCTCTCCAGTAGGCTTCAAGTGTAATGGCTGAAAGAATTGATCACTGGCATTAGGGAGCTAAACATTGCTTTGAAGGCGCAAAATCCTATCGAACACGGGAAAGCTATTTCTGTAATGACTGTTCATCCTCAACAACTAAAGTCGGAGCCTCCGATTTTACAGCTTTGAAAAAGAGTCCACGAGATCATCAGTTTGGGTCCCTTGTCCAAACCCCTAGGACTGGTTGACATTTGTTGAACATTTTACCGTCCATTCTCATTTGGGTGTCGTGACCCCCTTTTATAACTCAGGAAACTAAAGTCTAGAGAACATGTCTATGATCACACAGTGACTAAGTGGTCAAACTTGAACCCAGAGCTTCTTTCCATCCTCAAAACTTACCTCCCCCTGGATTCACATTAGGCACAAATGGGATCCTGAATTTTTTTTTACACTTAATAGAGTTAATGCAATTACATATAAAGATAGTTTTCAATATTCATTTTTGTAAGATTTTGAATTTTAATTTTTTTCTCTCCCTTCTTTCCCTCTCCCCTCTCCACAGCAGCAAGTAATCAATCTGATAAAGGTTACACACGTACAATCATTTTAATCATATGTAAATGGAATTCTTATGGTTACTTCTTACCTGCTTCCTTCTTTTTCAGGTAGTTCCTCCTCTCTATGCAGCCTTTGTATGTGCTTTGGATTTTTGTGACTTAAAATAAAACAAAAGTTTCAGTGAAATGGGTTTCATTTGGGTTTATTGCATTTTTCTCCTTTTAGGGAGAAGATATCAAGAATGTGCATCAAAGAACAGAATTTCACAACTATTTATAAATCTGCCCCTAATGTCACTGAGAAAGAGTCAGGATTAGGAGGGAATCAATGATGGAGGTGAACCAGAACATTGTTTGCTTGAAAAAACACAAGCAAAAACATTGCCAAGTTTCTATTGCAGAAACATATATTTAGACAAAATCACAAAAGAGGGTATGTTGATGTTGACCATGGTGTGTGTAATACACACACACACACATATATACATAGTATATTTGTATATAATATGGATAGATAGATGGATGGATGGAGGAATAGATAGATAGATAAA